>NC_058410.1:94061516-94361516 GCF_002201575.2 Neomonachus schauinslandi | reverse complement strand
ACTATTCCAAAGGTTATTGAAATTATCCCAATGTAATGACATCCTGTGGATCTATAACAGAAAGAAAAGTATATCTTAAAATGTCTTTGTTAACCCCAAAAACTTTTTGGGGTAAAATAGGGAAACAAACAGCAAACACACTAAATTTGAATATAGTGGAGTTTGTATTTCAATGAAGAAAACCCAAAACCTAAAGCCTGTTCTTGCTGTCCTATCTGCTGCAGGAGTTCTGGAATTAATGGACTTGGAATTAATGAATGGACTTCTAGGATCCTGAAATTATATATAAAAATGTGGGTCTCTTTTGGGGACCATGGTCCATAGTTTTCATCAAGTTCTTAAAGAGTTATTAAGAACAAAAGAGAGGGATGCCTGGGTGGCTCAGTTGGTTAAGCGTCTGCCTTCAGCTCAGGTCATGATGCCAGGGTCCTGAGATGGGGTCCCGCACTGGGCTCCTTGCTCAGCGGAGAGCCTGCTTCTCCCTCTACCTGCTGCCCCTCCGCCCACTTGTGCTCTCTCTCTCTCTCTCTCTCTCTCTCTCTCTGGCAAACAAATAAAATCTTAAAAAAAAAAAGAACAAAATAGAGAGGGAGGGAGGGAGGAAAGAAGCGAAGGGGAGAGGGAGAGAGAGAGAATTATCAGAACCATACAGATCCATACAGATTCCAAGGCTTCTGCAGTATCAAATGCTCCTCTCAGTCCATCAACATTAGCATCACCTAGGTACCTCCTTGAGACTAGGAGAAGAGTCTTAGCATGAGCAGAGGAATTTCTCAATTCTAATATATAAAAGTTCTGGGACATCTCCCAAATGCAGGCAAATGCTGCCCACCCTGAGACTAACTGGAGATGATGTGCTGTGAGTTTCCTGTCCTCTTGCAACTTTGAACAGATTAGGAAAGAGAAAAATGAGTTCCCTAAGGTTAACTCTCATTGAGATATTGTTCTAACCCTGAAAAGGAAGACTGTGTTAACTATCTAGGACCACTTCCACAGACTGCTGTCATGGGAAGGGCTAACTTGATTCCTGAGCTACCTTCAGACCAGTTAAGCATCCCAATTTATATCTAGATATTTGGATGCATAAACCCATTCTGAGCCAAAAACACTGGTACTAAAATTTGGTCTTGAGCTCAGAGTCTGCAAGGACTCCATAGTCTTAAGGCTTAAAAGAAAGGCAGAAGGACTTAATATCAGGCTCCCCAAAGCTACTCCTAGACATCCTGGCAAATGTAGCAATTACTTTTCCTAAATCCTGCCTCAAGCCACAGTCTATAAAGCTTTTCACCATTCATCCTTCTATGGAGACTTGGTAACTGGGGCCCTCAATCCCACCAAGATAATTCCTTTATTTGGTATGGAAGACCTCCTGTCCATGCCAAATGCTCAGCTCCATCCACCTGTATCTCTAGCTTCCCACAATTGCCATACTTATGAACCTTGACTCCACCCCACCACCATATTTTCAGAACATTGGATCTCATTGTCTTATCACTGTGATCCCATTCTGCCACATCATGAGGCTTATTATTTCATCATGTGACTTTCTCACTCCAGTGGGCAGGCCCAGTTTCCAGGGGTGTTCTGATCTCTCGGTTTGGCTGGTTCTATTTCCTCCAAGTTCCCTGCTGACCCTCTAGCCTGTGAAGGGTTTAGTGGCACAACATTCATGCGTTCCACACAGAGACCAACTTTGAACCGACGCCATTTATTGAGTGGCTCAGACTCTTCGCTCTAGTGAGCACCATTCTTTGCACAATTTCATTTTGTGGCCATTTGAAATGAGGCAGGAATCCACCTTGAGAAGACACTGTAGGACTGCGAGTAGTGTACCAGACCCCCTGGCGGTCTGCCACCTGTGAGCTGTTGAAGTCTGGGTCTTAGTGCCTAGATTAAGGGGCACCAGCAGCAGCACCCTGGGAGTTGGTTGGTATAATCTTATCCACCTCTCTCTCCCTCTCACTCAAACAGCATGGGACACCATGTCCTGAGCTTCCTCATTACTGAATGATTATCCTGGGGTGGACTACTAAGTTGTTTTAGTAGTAGCTAACACTTGCTGAGTATCTATTCTCTGCTAAATTTCTGCTAAATGTTTTTACATACATTTACTCATTTAATCCTCACAGCAACCATGGGTAAGTACTACTCATCTCTTTACAGATAAGGACCTTGAGGCTTAGAGATATAGAATTTCCCCCAAGATGGCAAATGCCATCACGATTCTCCAGCACTTCAAAAACCATACAGTTTCTGTTACATGCTTTTCATTTACACTGCCTCCCTGCCCACTGTAGCCTCACCCCTAAAGGAACTCCTCCCAGTTAGGTTTGCTGGGCAGCTACCCTATCTCTCTTCTGACTGTCCTTAGACTAACCCAAACCAGATGAATGAGGGCCAACCAGACACTCCAGCAGTATATCAACTGTTTCCCAGCACACGAGGGATCTGCTCCTCCCTTTTAGCCTATGAAGGATTTGCCTAGACCACTTCCCCTATCCTTCAATGCAGCAAGACTTCTTTTGTTGAAAAATTATAGATCCATTCTTATTATTTCATTGCCCCATCACTATCACTTGGGTAAATTCAACTCAGCACCTCCAGGAAGCTAAACAAGTTTGGGGGGGCTAAGCAGAGTCCCACTTTGGAAAAAGGCCTCTATTAGAGACCATCTGACTGTCTTTCCTAAAAAAGATAGCTCTTGGGGTGCCTGGCTGGCTCAGTCGGTGGAGCATACAACTCTTGTTTCAGGGTCTTGAGTTCAAGCCCCATGTTGGTATGAGCCTACTTTTAAAAAAATGGATAGCCCTAATAATTTGTCTTTATATATTTTTTTAAAGATTTATTTTATTATTTATTTGAGAAAGCGAGAATGAGAGAGAGAGTACATGAGAGGGGGGAGGGTTAGAGGGAGAAGCAGACTCCTCGCCGAGCAGGGAGCCCGATGCGGGACTCGATCCAGGGACTCCAGGATCATGACCTGAGCCGAAGGCAGTCGCTCAACCAACTGAGCCACCCAGGCGCCCTGTCTTTATATTTTTTAGTAAGACTGTGGTTTGTCTAATATAGCATCATAGGCATCCAGATTAATTAACTATGTTTCTTAATGCCTCCCCCACCACTGCTGCTTGTAAACACCCCCCCACACACCATACACACATACACACACACTACATGTTTGGTCTAAGCTTGTATAAGGGGGATCTGGGTCTTTTTCCTTCAGTTACTAATAAAAATACTACTATTAATAAACTAAATAAATAAAATAATGAATATGCTATTAATATACCTATGATATCAACTCATGATGGGGTACTGTTATTATTCACAGATGGGGAAACAGAGACAGAAATGTTACGTGATTAGGAAGTATTGGATCTATGGTTAGGGATCCAGACAGTTTGATTGATTCTAGGTCCTGTGTGACCCTGCTTTATCATCTAATATATTCACAAAAGATTCAGACTGGAAGAGTCTCTCGAGTGACCTACATAGCAAGAAAACAAAAAAAGGTATTTCACTAAGCTTTCAATCCTTTGGTAGGAGGACAAGTTTAGTCTCCCCCTTCTTTCTGTGAACAGGAGGTATATCTGCCTGAGGTTCTGCCTCCCTTGGCTGTTTGAGCCATTTCTCTACTATGGAATCAAGAATTCACAACCTTGTCCCAAAATGCCACCACCTCTGAGCTCCCTGTTCCTCTCAGTCTTTGACACTCCTGAACCTTGAGGTTGGCTCCCTCACTTTGAACTCACTGTATTCATCTATCCTTCCTTGCTTTTGGGTAGCTTTCTAGACTTCAGCTGGATTAAGTAGATCCATTCCATTTCCTTGGGCTTCCTTTTTCCATCAATACTTGCATTCTCCAACCTTTTCTAAATTTCTAGTCCTGACTTGCCTTATGGCTGCCCACACCCAGGCTTGGCAATACAGGTAACAGAGAGGAGATGGTCTCTTACATTTCCTCCCATCTTCATTATTCTATGAATCTACTGAAGAAAAATACTGTCACTCATAAAGACACATGAATGTATTTTTCTAATGACCTATATATAGGAGGTAGAGAAATAACTTAATAAAAAATGTGAAATGTAGCTGATCATTGCTTTTTTTTTATTTTGCTTTATGTTGCTTTAACATGGTATGAAAGAAAATTAGAGTGAGAAAATTATTGGTAGTAGATGAGGGGGCAAACCACTTAAGGTGATTTATTAAGTAAATTATCTGAAATATGTGACTCAGCACATTATGTTTAGACCTCAGCTTTTGAGACTATAAAGGTACAAAAATAATAGAGACTATCTAAATGGTAACCAACTATTTCATTAATATATATTCATATAGGGTATAATGGGGCAGATATTTCAAAGAGAAATTGGTTTCTCCTTTCATGTTATAATTGATATGATAAATTAATATTCAAAAGTTGAATCACTCCTCATTTTTAATGCATAGTCATTGATTCTTGCATCAGAACTATTACATTTCGTGAATTTTAGAAGTTGGTCTAAAATTTAATGTTCTAGAGTACAATTACTTAAAGCAAAAAGCATAATGATCTCATCTTGCCCTCAACTTTCAAGATGAATAGAATGTCCTGCATTAATCAAGAAAATGTGAAATGGAAGATGATTTACATGACTTATAGTTATTCTAAAATAGAACTTTTAATTGATTCTTATTTTTCTTTATGTTTAACTTGGCATCTGTGTTTCTGATAAATGGGGAAAAGTCGCATCAATACCGAGGGTTGGTGGGGGTGCAGGGAAGATGGTAACAGAAAAATAGACAAGGAAAAACTACTCACAAAAACTGGTATTTCTTAGAAAATATTTTGGAGGCCCTAGAACCACAGGAGAACTCGTCCAGAGTCTCTTTAAGTTTTGCATATACTTTCTTGTGCAAGCTTTCAGACAATTCCACACATGGCTACAGGCTTTTCGTAGACAATTGGTGGAGATAAATGACATTGTGGAGCAGGTAAAGATTGTCCTCCACCATTCCCAGCCTCTGATTTCTGTGCTAATACCTCTCTGCTATAGAAGTCTTCTTCCTGAATATATCAAGATGAAAGTAAACCGGTCACCCTAACTGCAGTTAAGACAAAAGCTGGGTCATTTAGCACCTTGCCAGGTCAGGAGCAACAGAGAAACTGAGAGAGTGCATCACATGTTTTGTTTTAGTTTTGTGTGTGTATTTCCTGGATCAAAATGTAAACTGTATTTTTCACTGTGAACTGCCAAAAAATGGTTGAAAGCCGCTAACTTATATTATCCAACCAAACACATATCATGGGTGTTCTCATGGCTGTGTTTATGTTTAATTTCACATCCTACAAGTACTACCTTGGGAATTAATGAAACGCCGTCTGCTAGCAAAAAATAAAGAGGGGATGATAACTACATGGTGAATTTTCTACTATTAGGAACTAAGAGGAGTATTTAATACATTACCAAGTTCACAACATCCTTTCTGAATTTGTTAATTAGCAGGTAGTATAAACATTGAATCATCTATTTGTGGATGTTTTAACAGAATATTGGCCTGAAGTCTACTGAAAAGTAGTCATTCTAAAAGAGGTTAGATATGTCCCTGCTGGTCAGTCTTGAAAGAATTGTGTGTTTTTGAAGAAACTTGAGATTTGCTCTGTAACTAAGATTTTAGTACAGGTAGGGATATTACAAAAACAACATTTTTATAAACTAATTTTCTCCAATTTTCTTATTGTGGTAAAAACACATAACATAAAATTTACCATCTTAACCATTTTAAGGTGTATAATTCAGGGGCATTGTTGTGCGACCATCACCACCATCCATCTCCAGAACCCTTTTCATCTTGCAAAACCGAAACTCTATACCAATTAAACAATAACTCCCTATTCCCTTCCCTCCACCCCTGGGGTTATCCTCAACCCCAGTGACCTAGGAGTCTGGCATCTGTCACCATCACTAAATGATACTTAACAGGTCCCTATCAGTTAAATCTGGCAAAATTCAACTTTATCAAATAATAATAATTTGCTGTAGGATCTTACCTGCTGTATATTATGTCTCTCAAGTACTGTTCTTAATTTATTAGTAGTAATGTACAGTGAAGTAAGGCACTGAGGCAAAAGAAGTTAAAGCAGCTGGCTTGCTCTGCAGGAAAAGAAATGAAGATGAACAAAAAGAAAGCAGATGATACGGTTTAAACTCCATTTAAGTATGATAACTGAGCCCCCATGGGGTTCAGCAAACTACTGCTCATCTGCCTGCCACCTGTTTTTATGCAGCATGCAAGCTAAGAATGTTCTTTACATTTTTAAATAGTCGAAAAAAATCAATATAAGAACAACATGCCATGATATGTGAAAATTTTGTAAAATTAAAGTTTCAGTGTCCATAAATAGTTTTAGTGGAACATACCCACACTTAGGTTTTTGCATCTTGTTATGGCTGCTTTCATGCCATGAGGGCAGACTTGAGTAGTTGTGACAGAAACCATATGAGGCAATCTTATCACTTTGTACTGCTGCTCAGGGCCCCACAAATCACAGTAATGCAGTTACGATAACTTCACAGTGTTTCAGTGTCATGCATATTATCACACTGTGGCATTTTATTTTATTTTTTTATTACTGGTGCATGCCAATCATGTCAAAAAACAAAAAAAAAAGAGAAAACTGTATTTCATGCTTTTAAAGCCACAGGCTTATTTTGTTGTCAAATCAGGTGGCAAAGCCTTGTGTTTATGATCCAGAGATACCGTAAGTGTGCTAAAAGAACATAATATGTGTCAATATTACCAAACTAAGCACTCATCACAATATTTCCAATTCACAGGACAGCAACTGTAAAAATAAATAAATAAATAAATAAATAAATAAATAATAAATAAATAAATAAATAAATAAAGTAAAATGAAATATCTCGTCCCAGTAGAATTTCTTCACAAAAATAAGAAATGGAGGTGCCTGGCCGGCTCAGTCAGTGGAGCATGCGACTTTTGGTCTTGGGGTCATGAGTTCAGGCCCCACATTGGGCACAGAGCTTACTAAACAAACAAATGAAACAAAACAAAATGAAATGAAATGAAAGTGAGTCTGCATCTGAAATAAGTTTCTGAGTGGTTCATTTGTTAGCCACACAAGGAAAACCATTAACAGATAGTGAGTTAATTAAATCATGCTTGATTGCAGTAGCTAAAGACATGGACCTGAAAAAAAAATAAACTTACTTAAGATCATTAGACTTTCAGCAAAAGCAGTTGCTCAAAGAACTGAGAACATCAGGAACAACATAATCAATTTAAAAACAGGGCAAATGACTTTGAGTTTTTCTTGGTGCTTGATGAGTCAACAGATGTTACTGATACCACTCAGTTGTTCTTGTTTATTTGGGAGTAATTGCTGAGTTTAGAGTGACTGACAAACTAGCCTCTATAGTCTTTGTGAAACAACTACAGGAGACAGTATTTTCAAAGGAGTTGAGAAAACAATGATTCAATACAACCTGAAGTGGAATCTACTAAGATGTGTTACAACCGATGGTGGTAAAAATGTGTGTGGAGCAGAAAAGCGTTTAGTCGGACAAATTTACAAAACTTGTGAAAATATAAGGTGTTTAAAGCCTACTGTTATTCATTCTATTATTTATCAGCAGGTACTTTGCAGAAAACATTTGAACTTACTACATCTTTTTTTAAATAGCTTTATTGAAATATTATGCACATACCATGCAATTCACCCATTTGAAGTGTACAATTCAATATTTTTTGTATATTCACAGAGTTGTGCAACCATCACCACAATCCACTTTTTAAGAAACATTTTTGTTCTCTCTAAATGAAAGGACATTCTTATATGCATTAGCAATCATACCTACTCCCCACCCCCACAATCTCTTACCCCTAAGAACCCACCAATCTATTTTTTGTCTCTATAAATTTTCTGTCTCTATTTGTGACATTTCATATAAATGGAATCACATAATGTGTGATCTTTTGTGACTGGTGTCTTCCACTTAGCATGTTTCCAAAGCTCATACATGTTTTAACATGTACCAGAACTTTATTTCTCATTGCTGAATGATATTTCACTCTAAGGATGCTACATTTTATTTATCTCTTCATGAGTTGATAGACATTTGGGATTTTCTACATTTTAGCTATTATGAATAATATAACTATGCACATTTGTCTACAAGTTTTTGCATGGATATATGTTTTCATTTCTCTTGGGTATATACTTAGGAGTAGAATTGATGTGTTACAGGATAATTCAATGTTTAGCTTTTTGGGGAACTCCCAAACTTTTTTCCAAAATGCCTGCTCCATTTTAAAATCCCACCAGCATGGGACGCCTGGGTGGCTCAGTCAGTTAAGCAGCTGCCTTCAGCCTGGGTCATGATCCCAGGTCCTGGGATCAAGTCCCACATCGGGCTCCTTGCTCAGCAGGGAGGCTGCTTCTCCCTCTCTCTCCCTCTGCTTGTGCTCTCTCTGTCAAATAAATAAAATCTTTAAAAAATAAAATAAAATAAATAAAATAAAATAAAATAAAATCCCACCAGCAATGTATAAGGGTTCCAGTGTCCTCTCATCTTTACCAACACTTGTTTTTTTCTGTCTTTTTGGTTGATAGCCATCTTGGTGTGTATGAAGTGACATCTCATCATAGTTTTTATGAGCATTTCTGTAATGATTAATGATATTAAGCATCTTTTCATGTGATTATTGGCTATTTGTGTATCTTCTTTGAAATAATGCCTGTTTAAATCCTTTGTCCATTTAAAAAACTGGGCTGTCTTTTTATTATTGCATTGTAAGAGTTCTTTGTATATCATGTATACAAGCCCCTTATGAGATTTATTTTCAAATATTTTCTTCCATTGTGTGGGTTGCCTTTTTTACTTTCTTGATAGTCTAACTTGTGAATAACACTTTTGTTGTCATATTTATAAAATCATTGCCTAACCCAAGATCATAAAATTTACTCCTAGGTTTGCTTCTAAGAGTTTATAGTTTTAGTTCTTACATTTAGGTCTATGATCTAAATGTAAATTTTGAATTAATTTGTGCATATACTGTGAAGTAGGATTCGCTCTTTTGCATATGAATATTCAGTTGTTTCAGCACCATTTGCTGCAAAGACTCTTCTTTCCTCACTTACTTTTCTTTGCAAACTTGTCAAAAATCAATTGATCATAAATGTAAAGGCTTATTTCTGGACTCTCAAATCTATTCTAATGATTTATATGTCTATCCTTATGCCAGTACCACACTGTTTTGCTTACTGTAGGTTTGTAGTAAGATTTAAAATTGGGAATTGTGAGTATTCCAAATTCCTTCTTTTTCAAGATTGTTTTGGCCATTGTCAATCTCTTGCATTTCCATATAAATTTTAAGATCACCTTGCAATTTCTGAAAATATCATTATCATTATTGAAGCAATAGTGTCAATGGTGAACTTCCTTCTTGTGGATTTGACCATCATCAGTTCCATGAATTTTTTCAGAAATAGAAGTTGAGTATTCTGACTTGCCCTGCTATACAACACTTCCATAACTACCAGTGGTGAAGTCTCACTGCAAATGTGTGAGCTCAGGGCCAAGACTGAAATTTCTGGGAATGGGAACTGCCCTCAACCACTCCTATGGAATGCTGAGTGGCTTTTGGAACACTGAATGGCTAATGGAAATTACCTTTTGTAACAGACTTGATAATGTTTCTTAATGAATTCATTAACAAACTACAAGACAAAATTACAAGACAAAACAAGTACTTATATGCAAAAATTACACCGAGGTAAAGTCATTTCAATAACAACTAATATGTCACTCATAAGTAATGTCTCAGGCTGCTTTATATACTTCCCCTGATGCCAAAAGTTATAACAAGAATTGAGATGTTCATCTCCAGTCAAATTTGTACCAGATGTACCCCAGTTCAAGCTACAGTTCTAGTATTGTGTTTCAGACTTTAATGCAAATACAAAGAAAATTTTCCTATTCCAAAATACATTTAAGGGGTACCTGAATGTCTCAGTGCATTAAGCATCCCACTCTTGGTTTCAGCTCAGGTCATGATCTCATGGGTCATGAGGTCGAGCCCAGCATCTTCCTGGGCTCTGCACCCCTCAGGGAGTCTATTTAAAGATTCTCTCCTTCTGCCCCTCTCCCCTACTCCCTCTCTCTCTTTCTCTATCTAAAATAAATAAAGAAATCTTAAAAAATACATTTAACTGGGCAATGAGGAGCTTCTATCTAACCTTTAATTGGAAGTAATTAATTGCAGCAATGGAATGGCACACTAAAATGGCAAATATCAAACAAATTTAATAGAATTCTATAAAAGTCTACTAAGAGGTGAATATTCTCAATTAAAATTATTAACTTATATTGGGAGGTATGAACTTTCTTGGTGATGATTGTACAATATTGTGAATGTACTAAAAAACCAGTGAACATATACTTAAAATGGTTAAAATGGTGAATTTTATGTTATGTGAATTTTATCTCAATTAAGAAAATTATAAACTCATGGATTACTATCAATATATGGCAATACCTGTTGGTGTGAAAGACATTTTAGTATATGTGCTGCCGAAGCAAGCACGGTGTGAAAGACATTTTCAAATATGGAATACATATAATCTCATTGCAGGTCAGTATTAACAAATGAATACTTGGAAATGTATTTTGACAGTGGGGAAAACTTTGAACCTTAATTAAACAAGATGGTTTTTTTTAAATTCTATTCTATTCTCATTAGTAGAACTGTGTTACAAAAAGTTGTATTCAATTATTAATAGTATATTTTCAATTTTATGAATAAAATTTTGTAAAAACTTATTTTCTTTTTTGGTATTTAAGAATTACATAATATCCTCAATTTTGCCTCTTGACCTGCAAAGCCTAAAATGTTTACTATGCGACCTTTATAGAAATTGTTTGTCGACCTTGCTCTGGGTAAATGGATTAATGATATTTGTTAGGAGTGAAGTTTTTATCTATGGAATGTTCTAAATTATATATCCCTGATTTAGGATTGCTTAGGCAAACATACCTAGAACCTATGGGTTTATAACTTCCTAGAAAAGGTCATGCAAGCTATACAACTCTGAGGTATAAAATGGAGATATAAAATGGAGATGTGTTACAACTTATACACTCCCCACTGTGTGAGGTGACCCTCAAACCTCATTTAGAGGCCTCACTTCTTCTAGACCACAGAGTACCTATGTGATCTGAGAAGGAAGGACCTACAAAGCCAGCAGGATGCCCTAAACCTCTCCCTACTTGACCTGTGCCTCTTGATTGCTTGTATCATTAAAATTATTAATAAAGCTTGATGCTAGGTAAAATCCCTGATATTTGTGAGTCAGATATGACAGTTCAATTCCATGTATGAGCTGAAATATTATTCATTTATTTTAAAAACCCAGGGACGCCTGGGTGGCTCATTCGGTTAAGCGTCTGCCTTCGGCTCAAGTCATGATCTCAGGGTCCTAGGATCGAGTCCTGGATTGGGCTCCCTGCTCAGCAGGGAGCCTGCTTCTCCCTCTCCCTCTGCTGCTCCCCCTGCTTGTGCTCTCTCGTGCTCTCTTCTGTCAAATAAATAAATCTTTAAAAATAAATAAATAAATAAAACCCAAAGTAAGTTTTTAAAGAGTCACAACAAGCAATTTTGGCAAGACAATTCCAAATATTATTTCATGTTTGGAGTAAAGAATGAGGACTTCTCTTTAAGTAGGTAAAAGTGCCATATTTTCTAAAAGAATTATTTAGTATACTTTGGTAAGGTGCATACGTTACCTTCTACTCAATAGTCTACATATTTCTTGAAGTCCCTTTAAGTTCAGCCCCTTCTGTATTTAAAGATATTTATAATTAAATGTCTCTTCATAGAAACAAACCAATATGTGCGAGTAATAAGGATGCTAAGACCAAATGTACTACACCATCTGTGCATAACAAAAATTAAATTTGATCATTTCAACCCTGTTCTACCTAAGAATTATCATCTGCTTTTCAGGTTTTGAAAAATGATTATCCCTTAAAATTTTTTATGAAATGTATCTTTGCTTTTGAGGTATATTTTTCTTCCATTCTTTATGGTAAATTCTTAAATTTACACCAAGCAAAATCTTCCACCTCAAAACTATAGAGTTTTCAGAAAAAACAAAACAAACTTCTAAGCAATTTTTATTGATCTCCCTTGGAATACTTTGATCCTGATGAGATCTACTATTATTAATGCCTTTTATAACTTTGGTCCTGTGAAATACTGTCTGCATAAATTTATGCTTATATGTTGGTTTTTAGACTCCTTATAACTGACTGACAAGAAAAAACTTGTGAAGATGAAAAATTTTCACACTTCATTTTATAAAATCACTGCATACCGGGCACATCATGGAAACAAGACATCCTCATGATGATGATGAAATTGAAAGATATTGAATCAAATGGGGACACCTGGGTGACTCAGTTGTTAAGCATCTGCCTTTGGCTCAGGTCATGATCCCAGGGTCCTGGGATCGAGCCCTGCATCAGGCTCCTTGCTCAGCAGGGAGCCTGCTTCTCCCTCTCCCACTCCCCCTGCTTGTGTTCCCTCTCTCCCTGTGTCTCTCGCTGTCAAATAAATAAATAAAATCTTAAAAAAAAAAGATATTGAATCAAATGAAAATGTGTACAAAATTGGTCAGCAGGAGAAAGATAGAAAGCATTTAGTAAAAGAACTTTACTTGAGTGGTTACTGCCGTTATGAAACAAACATATAGTTGTAAATACATTATGTATCTTTTTTTGTTTTTGTTTTTAAGGAAAAACATTAATTTTGGGGCTACGTTCAGAATAGCATCATCTACATGGGCATTCCCTCTTCCTACAATTTCAGAAAATCTTTGATAACTACTTGAGAAAATGCAGAAGATCTTGCAAACAGATGACATTACCAAAACCCAAGCTTTTAGAAAAGGAAAGAGGAAAAGAACAGAGACAATGGACTCAGAGAATGCAAATAGTGACATGGATAAAGGACAGGTTGGTGTTCTGTTACCTTAATATAATTTTATTATCTAGCTCCAGCGTAATTCCAAAATCCTTTTCATAATTTTTTAGTTAGTACTTTCCCTTCTTCTATTAACTTATTGTTCCCTTTAATTCTTTGTTCAACCAAGGGAATAAAATTTCATGTTCTCTTTCTAACGTTGAACAAGTTGAGTTAGAAACATACTCAAAAGACATTTTACCTGCTTCTATTTGAGTATGGCCAATTATGCCATTGTTCAAACTTTCCCTCATATTCTGGGAAATGAAAGAGCAGCAAACTTGTCAGAAACTATTTTTCCTCTCAAAAAGTACTAAAAAAATTGAAATACCTCTTCTTTAAGATTTACTGTTTCTTTTCTTTTTTAACTCCAGTTTGTGGCCCATGTTTATCACTGGTTTGATCTGGGCTCCTTTCTTATTTTTATTGATTTATTCCTTTTTAATTTGAATTGCCCACTCCTATTGTCCTCTTATGCTTTGGACAACCCAATAATGTGTTTATCCTGTTTTCATTTTACTTGTGTGTCTTTGTAATACATACATTTGTGTATGTCTTTGTAATACATGTAGTTTGCTATGTGCATGTATTCTTATTTTTTTAAATACATTCTCATGGTTTAAAATATTTTTTAATCTTCCAGGGATGGTGTCTAGAGGCATTAAGGATGGTCCGGCATTCGACACACTATCATAGGGTATCATACAATACACCCCTAGCAAAACTAGGCTTTCCCAAAACCCTGGTAATAGAACTGTTTACCTTTATACCAAGAAGATTGGGAAACTGGCAAAATTTGCTTGTTGGGTGTTCTCAGTCCATCTTTAAGGAGTTTGTGCTGTGAGACTTAAAGTTCTTACTAGGATCTAGGGGTGCCTGGGTGGCTCAATTGGTTAGATGTCTGACTCTTGATTTTGGCTTAGGTCATGATCTCAGAATCCTGAGATCAAGCCTGAGTCGGGCTCCTTCTTCAGTGAGGAGCCTGCTTGAGATTCCCTCTCCCTCCCCTTCTGTCCTCCCCCCACCCTGGCTCGCGCCCATGCATGCTCTCTCTCTCAAGTAAATAAATAAATCTTTAAAGTTCTTATAAGGTTCTCTAAAATGAAAAAAACATGTCAGCAGGGCCCATGGTGGTTCCATGTGTGCTAAATGTGTGCATGACAGGATTAAGTGCACTTTATTGAGCAGAAAATGATTGTTAAAGTGTTGAAGGCACAAGAACAGAGTCAGAAAGCTAAATAAAAAATAAAGCTTTTCTGAGTTAAAAAAAATCAAAAGGTATATATTTTAATATATATAAATATATATATTAATATATAAATATATATATATATTTTTTAAGGTAAACAGTGAAAATTCTCCCTCACATCCCTGTCTCCCATCCACCCCGTTCCCACCTCCCACCCACCCACCATAGGTAACCACATTTATTGCTTTCTTGTTCATCCTTATAGTGTTTCTTTGTTCAAATAAAGAAAATATTAAAATAGATATTTTTGTCCCCTCTCTTGCACAAAAAAGGAACTTAACAGATATGCTGCTTTGTACTTTGCTTTTTGACTTAACATTTTTTAAAGATCTTTCCACTAGTATATAAAGAACTTTCTCTTTTTTACAGCTCCATATTATTCCACTGTGTCTATGTACCAGTCTTTATTTAGCCAGTCTCCTATGATGGATATGGCTTGTTTCCAACCTTTTCCTTCTTACAGATCACACTGCATTGTACAACCTTATAGATACATCATTTAGTAGTACATTGGTATCATGATATATACCTCAATCTGTTTCTGATTTTTCAATCAGCTCTGTTTTTAACATCTACTTACATTGCTATTATATGTCTGATCCATTGTATCTAACTACTGCATAGCACCAGATTTTACTTATCCTTTTCTCCAGTGATTAACACCTAAATTTCCTATAGTATCTTGCTACTACAAACAATGAAAAAATAAATCTCCTCATACCTGTCTTTTTAAGAAACAAATGAGGTTTTCTCTGGAATAAACACATAGAAGGGTGATTTGTGGCTTATAAGTTATATGTTTGTTTCTAGTTCATTTGACTAGATATTATAAGACTGCTTTCCAGAATGTCTACATCAGTCCATATGCCCAGAAGCAGGGCATGAGGGGCTCCTCTATTTGTATTTCCCTACCAACACTTAGCATTGATATTCATATTTCATTTTTTTTGGCAATGACGGGAGAAAATGACATCTTATTTCAATTTAATGGTGCAGGTTTGGGAGACCCAGTGGTTCCTTGAGGAGTAAAATAGTCACATGATCTTGCAGGCCAGTGTTGTAATTTCTTTAGCAATTTGTTTTCTTTAAAAAGTTTATAGCTTTCCAAACTACTTTCTATTTCATTCCATGGCAAGTAACTAAGCCAGAGATCTTAATTGGTCATAAATTAGCCTGGAAACTCTCCTCTTTTTTTTTTTTTTAAAGATTTTATTTATTTGACAGAGAGAGACAGCTAGAGAGGGAATACAAGCAGCAGGAGTGGGAGAGGGAGAAGCAGGCTTCCCACTGAGCAGGGAGCCCAATGTGGGATGCGATCCCAGGACCCCGGGATCATAACCTGAGCCGAAGGCAGATGCTTAATGACTGAGCCACCCAGGCGCCCCCAAAACTCTCCTCTTTTATTATGGATTCTGCGCTCAGCCTCTTTTCTCTCCAACTTATGGCAGTTACCTAATGGCCACGTGAAACAATAAGCTTGAAGGCAACACACTGAAGTTGATGCTTACCATTGGGATGGATCTCAATGGATATCAAGAGAAGCTCTTGAGAAAGCCTTGAGATCACAGTCTTACCTCCTGCTATTTAGATGTAAAGGTAAATTGCTTTTTCACTGATTACCAGTAAATTTAGATTACAGGCTGCAATCTAAATGTAGGTGGAAGGAGAAAACCTTCCATCTCTGCAAACTGGCTGTCACTGACAAGAAATCTCTGGTACACACTGTCCTTTTTTCCAGACTCAGTAAGCACATGATCTGACTTCCAAGGTATTCCAGTTTTACCAAATATGTCACCAAGGTCGAGCAAGAGTCAACAGCTTTTCAATGTTATATCTTTGCTTTTTTGGCCCACCACCTGATCTCTAAGTAATTCAAACATATGTCAGGTTTTGGATATCTTGCTTCTGGATACCAAAACCCACATTAGTTATGATGTGTGTTTCAAAGGCTATAACAAAGACCCAAATACATTTACTTCCCTTTCACATAACAGCAAGGGCAGTTGGGGTTTACTATGGCAGCTCCACAATGTTGAGGATCACTCTTATCTTGCTGATCTACCTTACTCAACATGCAGCCTCTATCTCTGGGTCTAAACTGACTACTCAAGGGGCACCTGGTGGCTCAGTTGATTAAGCATCTGCCTTCAGCTCAGGTCATGATCACAGGGTCCTGGGATCGAGTTCCACATCAGGCTCCCTCCTCAGTGGGGAGTCTGCTTCTCCCTCTCCCTCTACTCTTTCCCCTTGCTCATGCTCTCTCTCTCTCTCTCAAATAAATAAATAAAATATTTTTTTAAAAAGTTCCTTTACATTCAAAGTAATTATTTGTAGATATGTATTTATTGACATTTTGTTATTTGTTTTGTGGTTGTTTCTCTGGGTTTTCTCTGATCCTTTCTTCCGGTGCCCTCTTTCATGGTTTGTTGGCCTGATACACTTGGATTCCTTTCTCTTTATTCTTTTCATATCTTCCTGGTTTTTGACTTGTGGTTACCATTAGGTTTGCATATAACACCTTCTGCATGGAACAGTCTATATTAGGTTGATGATTGCTTAATTTTGAAACCATTCTTTACACTTCTCCCCTCATTTTAGGTATATGGTGTCATATTCTACATCCTTTCATTTTATGAATACCCTTGACTGGTTTATACAAAAATACTTCTTATACTGCTTTTGTATTTTTTACTTTTCATACTCTCATTTATGGTCTTTCCTTTCCATTCAAAGAGTCCTCTTTAATATTTCTTGTAGGGCTGCTTTAGTGGTCACAAATTCCTTTTTTTTTTTTTTTTTCTGAGAAACTCTTTACCTCTCCTTCTATTCTGAATGATAGCCTTGCTGGATAGAGTAGTCTTGGCTGCAGATTTTTCCCTTTCAGCACTTTGAATATATCATGCCGCTCTCTTCTGGCCTGCAAAGTTTCTGCTGAAAAATCCACTAACAATGTTATGGAGTTTCCCTTGTATGTAACTGTCTTCTATTCTCTTGCTGCTTTGAAATATTTTTCTTTATCATTACTTTTTCTCATTTTAATTACTACGTGTCTTGGTGTGGACTTCCTTGGGTTGAATTGGGCGGGGGGGGGGGGAGGGGGATCTCTGGACATGGATATCTGTTTCCTTCCCCAGATTAGGGAAGTTTTCAGCTATTATTTCTTCTTATAAATTTTCTGCCCCCTTTTCTCTCTCTTCTTCTTCTGAGATCCCTATAATGAAAATGTTATTATGCTTGATGGAGTCACTGATTTCCCTAAGATTATTCTCAATTTGCATAATTTTCTTTCCTCTCCTTAGCTCAGCTTGGTTACTTTGGAAGACATTACTCTGTCTTCCAGATCATTAATTAATTCCTCTGCTTCACCTAGTCTGCTATTTATTCCATCAAGTGTATTTTTTTAAAGATTTTTTTATTTATTTGAGAGAGAGAGAGTACACGAGCAGGGGGAGGGCAGAAGGAGAGGGAAAAGCAGACTCCCCACTGAACAGGAAGCCAGACATGGGTCTTGATCCCAGGACCCTGGCATTATGAACTGAGCCGAAGGCAGACACTTAACTAACTGAGCCACCCAGGTGCCCCAACCATCAAGTGTATTTTAAATTTCATTTATTGTGTTCGTGATCTCTGATTGGTTCTTTTTTTATGTCTGTGTTAAAGGTCTCACTGATGTCCTCCACTCTTTTCTCAAGTCCAGTGATATCTTTATGATCATTACTTTAAAATATCTATCAGGCATATTACTTATATCTGTTTTGCTTAGGTCTCTTGCTATGATTTGGTCTGTTCTTTCATTTGGGACATATTCCTCTCTGTCTCTTCATTTTGTCTAACTCTCTGTGTCTGTTTCTCTGTTTTAGGAAAGTCAGCTACTTCTCTTGCTGTTAACAATAACAGCCTTATGAAGAAGAGGTCTTGTAGTGCTCTGCTGTGCAGTGTCCCCTGTTCCCCAGGGCCTAGCACTTCAGGGAGTATCTCTTATATGTGTTGCTTATGCTCTGCTAGTGAGTCTTGGCCTCTTCTTCCTTCAACCCCGTTGTCTGCAGAGGCTCTCTTTGCCAGCAGGGGTGGGGCCCAATGCCATCTTCTACAAGATTCTGGCATTGTGTGGACTCACTGTCTACACACTAAACTATTTCTATTTCACCAGTTTCCTCAGCACTTACCTGTCTCCTGACCAGGACACAGGGACTATTTGGATTCTCTAGCTGCTTTTCAAGAACTCTGGAGAGTCTAGCTGCTTTCTCTTATCCAGCTATCTAGATATTAATTTTGGCCATTTCTGATTTATGATCCAGAGAGGCATCATATTGCCCTGATGTTAATGCTGGACATGGGACCTCTTTAAGGAGTTGGGTTTTTTGTTTTTTAAAGAATTTATTTATTTGTCAGAGAGAGAGAGCGGGCACAAGCAGGGGAAGTGGCAGGCAGAGGGAGAAACAGGCTCCCTGCTGAGCAAGGAGCCCAATACAGGACTCAATCCCAGGACCCTGGGATCATGACCTGAGCCAAAGGCAGATGCTTAACTGACTAAGCCACCCAGGTATCCCTCTTTAGGGAGCTTTTAATGCACTGAGAAGCAAGGAGCCAACCCTGTTGTTCTAGAATTGTTCTTCATTTATCTGGATGTTTTTATCATATACCCTTGCCCCTGCCCATCTACCTTCCCCCCAAACAGTGGGGTCAGGAAGAGCAAAAACACTTAAATCTGATTTCCTGCCATCCCAACTCCTTATTTTCCAGGCTTCTCCTAGCACCAGAATGTCTCTTCCCTTCCTGTGCAACAGAAATTTTCTTTATGTCATAACATTATCTCTTCTACTCTAAAGTTTATTTTTAAAAAACTTTATACTCCAGGGCTGCCTGCGAGGCTCAGTAGGTTAAGTGTATAACTTTGGCTTGGGTCATGATCTCGGGGTCCTGGAATCAAGCCCTGGATTGGACTCCCTGCTTAACAGGGAGTGTGCTTCTCCCTCTCCCTCTGCCCCTCCCCGCTACTTGTGCTGTCTCTCTCTCAAATGGATAAATAAAATCTTTTAAAAAAAATAAATAAAATAAAAATTAAAAATAAAAACTTTATACTCCAGCCTTTGGATCTTATAAATTCCATTCTATGCTCTGATTTTACATATATATGTTTATATACATATATATGTATACACACACACACACACACAAGCTTAGTAATTTGAGTAAATCCTTTTCTGTCTCAACACAGCCTGGGTTTTGCAACTCAAATGCATGTTTTCAGACTATTGTCTTGCTATTGACCTTAAAAATTATTTCTAAAACTAAAAGGAAAGCATGAATGCTTTGTTCTAGGTGAATCTTCTCTCTCTTTTCTCTGATGCAATAAACCCCAGATTTCTCAGTCTCAACAGAGAGGCTGTGAGTGAAAAGTTAGGGGAGAAATGGAGGGTGGGGATGAGTTACAAAGATCTGAATGGCAGTCTGGTTGATTCTTCTCTGTTATACCATTTTTCTACTTTATATTCTTCACTGAAGTTAGACAGAATCCTGATTTCTGCTATGTGTCAGATGTGTGCATGAAACTTTGATGTCTTCCCTTTTCTGAGCTTCCCTGGAGGGGGGAAGACAAAGCTGAGGCTAGTTCACTAGGTAGGACAACTCTTCATCCAGAGCAGGAAATGCCCGGGAGATGAGGGATTCATAGGTCTGCTTAAGTCCCTTCAGCATACAGAACATGGGATAAACCATTAAAGTCACTTTGAAGCTTCTTTTGTTGTGCCTGCCTTGTATTTTAGAGAGACCCATATTCAGGAAATGCCTTTCTGCCTGGTGAGAGCTCCAGTGAGGATGAAGAGCCTTTAGCAGAATTGTCAAAGGAAGAATTGTGCACAAAAATAAAAAGCCTGAAACAAAAACTAACAAACACCCGGAAAGAAAACAGCCGACTTCGACAGTCTTTGGTCATGCTTCAAGGTAAACTTAGAGAAAATTGACAGTTTTAGATAAAAGGAAAAATATATGATGAGTGAAAATTATTGCAAATCAGCTCTCAAGAATGAAAAAGCAAATCAGTACCTAGAGAAAAAAAAATAAAAAATCACATTTTAAGAAATCTGTGATTACCTAAACACAGAAGCACTCTTCTTGAAGCCTTTAGTTTATGGCTTAGAGAATTTTTTATTATTCCTACAAAATACCAAATGTTGTATTCTTTTAATAACATTCAATGGATATTTATTGAGCATTTAATAGGGGCTACTCACTGTGGTAGGTCCCAGAGAGAAAAGATTAGTAAGACAGAACAAATATGTTATCATGTTCATGATATGCTATCTCATTCCCCTCTGCTAAGGAAAGCACTAGAAAATGAGACCTGTTATGATACATTATAGAACCACTGGAATTAAAGATCCTATATATTGAAGGGTAGTTTTGGAGTTGGGAAGAGTAGTCTGGGAAAAAAATCACATTCCACTGAAGACTAATAAAGAAGAAAGATCAGTTTATGAAAATTAAAAACCACTTGGTATAATGTCTTTTTTAGGATCCTATATTGTATTTAAGTGTTTATTTTTCAAAAATTATGTTTTCCATTTGCAGTTAAGCATCATGCACTATTTTGTGCTGCTGAATATTTGGCAAACATGTCTTGTGTTGGGAAGCATTCTGTTGCAAAACAGTAAATACACAGACCATTTTGAAAATAAATCCCTCTGGCTGCTGTGTACAAAATGAGTACAAATAACACAAGAAAGAAATCGGGGAAGGGCCACTCTCCAACAGTATTGCAGTCATCCAGACTAACATGATGACAGCCTAGCCCAGGGTAATGGCTATGGAAGTAAAGAGGACAGTTCCACATAATTGTGGAGGTAGAAATGATAGGAGACAGAGCATGGTGATGAGCTAGATTTCTATTTCGTGGTAATGACTCACATGCTTTCCTAAGAATATTTATCACATTGAAGACTTCATAGTTTTAAGCAGAAGCAGTTACAGCTAAAATATGTTTATTCCAACACCAAGCCATTATCTCTTTATTTTTTTTTCAACTTTAAGTATTGAATTTTTGTAACCAATTTTTTTTTTCTGGTGAGGTTTTTGTGATTTCAAAGGACAGATCATTCTCGTTTTCCTATCATCTGTTCCAGGACTTAGAATAAGATGAAAATCTAGTTTATAAAGTTAGCATAAATTGCTGGTTAAACGTATTGATTTTTGAGTTACAGGTCTTGGTTTGAATCCCAACTCTGCTTACTGGCTATACAGCTGTGGCCTTGTCATGTTACTGGACTCCCAGCCCCAACTTCAACCTTTCCATCTACAAAATGGGGGCCAGGGAGCAACTTACCATGTCCTTGCTCCTGTGAAGATTAGAAGAGATCATTGGAAGAAATGCTTCACCCAAAGCACATGATAGGCGCTCAGTAATGATATTTATTATTGTTATTGTTTCTGCTTTTATCAACACCAGAACCTGACACATAAAAGCCCAAAAAGAAAATTATTACACCAATTTCTGTTATACATTTAGGTGAGAAAATTCTAAGTGTGAGTAGCAAATGAGTTTCAATGGTATATGAAAAGAATCACTACGACAAGCTTCTTCTCCCTCCCACGCTCCCAATTGCCATTTCATTTTTTTCTCTCTGCCAACTTCTCACACCTCCTCCCATATCCTCGCTCTCAGTTGATGACTTTGCTTCTGACTTCATTGAGAAATTGGAGGATATGAAAGAGACTATCATCTCCCCTGCACCAATGCTTTATTTTTTTGTATTTTTGTTTTTTAAGTAAGCTCTACGTCCAAGTTGGGGTTTGAACTCACGACCTCAAGATCAAGAATCACATGCTCTACCAACTGAGCCAGCCAGGTGCCCTAGCCCTGCACCCATGCTTTATGCTTCACTCTCTCCTGACATTCATGATGACCTATCCTCTTGTCTAGCCAAAGGCAGTATCTCCACCTATGCATCAGGTGCCATCCTCTTTCATCTAAGGACATAGCTCCAGAGCTTCTCCTGGCTCTAACACAAGATAAAGTTTTCCTTCTCTAATGAATCATTTCCATTAGCATTGGACTTAGTATTATTTCTCGCATTTAAAAAACAAAACCAAACCCCTTTTAGGCTATTTGCTTCTCCACCTTCCACCCTATTTCTCTCCTCCCCTTTATAGGAAAAATTCCCTAAATGACTTGAAGCTACACACTGTGTTCAATTTTTCCCCTCCTATTCTCTCTGGATCCACTTCAATTAGATCTGGATCCACTTCCTTATCATTCTATTGTAACTTCTTTTTTCTTGTTCACTAATAACCCCCATATATAAATTTACTGGTAACAAAGTACCACAAATTTCATAGCTTAAACAACAGAAATGTGTTGTCTCCCATTTCTGGAGGCTAGGACTCCAAAATCAAGGTGTCAGCAGGATCACGCTCCCACTAAAGGCACCAACGAAGCCCTCTATCCCAGCTTCTGGTTGCTCCTTGACTTGAGGCCATGTAACGCCTGTCTCCCTGTGCTGTTCTCCCTGTGTGCTTATCTCTCACCATGTCTAAATTTCCCCCTTCTTATAAGGACACCAATCATACTGGATCAGGGCCCACCTTAATGACTTCAGTTAAACTTACTACGTCTCTAAAGACCCTACTTCCAAATAAATTCTCACTTTGAGGTACTAGGGGTTAGGACTCCAATTTATCTTTTTGAGGGGATACAGTTCAACCCATAACATTCCATATTGCTAATCTCAAAAGCCTTTTTTTTTTTTAGAGAGAGAGCACAAAGGGAGAGTAAGAGGGAGAAACAGAGAGCCCAATGTGGGGCTTGATCCCAGGACCCTGAGATCATGACCTGAGCCCAAGGCAGACACTTAACCAACTGAGCCACCCAGGTGCCCCTCAAAAGCCATTTCTCAATGATCATCAAATTGCCCTGTGACCAACATTTAAAACGTTTGGCTGTCTCTCATTCTCTGGAAGTTTCCTCATTTAGCGTCTCGGACCTCACATTTACCAGTTTTCCTCTTACACTGCTGATCTTTCTTTCTATCTAAATCTATATGGCTGATTTATTTTATTATCTTACCCTCTAAATATCTGATGATGCCCCAAACTCAGTCCTTTAACTTCTTTCCTTTCTATGTACATTCACTCCACAGGTGATCATATCCAATTATATGATGTTAAAATCCATCAATAAGCTATGATTCTCCGGCCTGGACTTCTCCCTTTAACTCCAGACTTATTGTCCAACTGTATACGTGACATGACTGATAGGTATCTCAGACTAAATGCCCAAAACCATACTCCTGACCTTCTCCCTCAACCTGTTTTTCTCTTTCTTGCTCATCTTGGTTAATGCTAACTCTATTGTTCCAATTTCTCAAACGAAAAACCAATTTCTATATTTTTTTTACACTTTACACTCAGTCCATTGGCAAATCCTCCTGGCTTTACCTTCAAAACATTTCTGGGATACAATCCTTTTTACCACCCCTACTACTGCCACTCTAGTCCAAGCCAACATTATCTCACATGTAGATTATCATGGTGGATTCCTAGCTGGTGTCACTATTTTTGCTCTTGCTTTTCTCTAGTCTATGCTCAGCACAGTTGCAAGAATAATTGTTAAACATAAGTCAGTTCATGTCACTTCTCTCTTCAAAACCCTTAAGTGCATTTCCACCTCACTCAGGGGAAAACGGAAGTCATTTTTTATGATCTTTAGTCCTTACATAATCTGGCTATTTCCTTTCTACTTACCTCTCTTGGCTTTATTTTCTACTACTCTCCCCTCCTTCTCTGTGATCCAGCCACACTGAGCCACTTGTGTTTTCTTTGAAGACATCAGACATGATCTTACTTCAGTATCTTTGTACTGGCCATTTCCTCAGGCTGGAATGTTCTTCCCCCAGATATCCACTTACTTACTTCAAATAAGTACACTCACTTCAAGACCTTACTCTAAATTTATCTTTTCCCTAAACTCCTTCCTCAATCTAAAATTTCAACCTCTCAGGGTGCCTGGGTGGCTCAGATGGTTGGGCGTTTGCCTTCAGGTCAGGTCATGATCTCCAGATCCTGGGATCAAGCCCCACGTCAGGCTCCCAGCTCAGCAGGGAGTCTGCTTCTCCCTCCACCTCTCCCCCTGCTTGTGCTCTCTCTGTTTCTCTCTCTCAAATGAATAAATAAAATCTTAAAAAAATAAAAATAAAATTTCAAACTCTCTGCAACATTTTTTATCCTCCCCTGCTTCATTTCCTCTTTGGCACTTACAACTCTCTATATAATCTCTATATATCTATTATATACTCTATATAATCTATTTAATATTGTCTACCCCCTCCATACACACACACAAGTGTACCTCCAGAAACCAAGTTGTAGAGTTGGCTATTGGCTGGACTTCAGGCAACAGGAAAAGTCAGGAACTACCTACTGCTGCTGTGGTATTCTTGCATGCATTTACTCATTCAGTAATATATATAAAGTCCTACAATATATTAGGCACTGCTCTAAGTACCTAGGAAAATCCAGTAAATAAAACAAAGATCCTTGCTCTCGTGGAGCCTACATTCTAGTGGGGCAAGACAGTCACAAACTACAATACATAATAATTGAGTAAATTATATAATATGTTAGCTGATAGTACTATGGAAAAAATAAGGACGGTAAAAGAGGATTGGGATTTGAAGGAGATCATAAAAACACGATCTTAAATACAATCTTAAGTAACATGATCATAGGAGACCTCCTTGTGAAGCTACAGTTGGGAAGTAGGAAGATAACAGAAAGTTGAAATTTTATGTATAATCCAAATAAGAAAGGGTCTGAGGGAAGACTGCAAAATGGTTATTTATCTTTTGCTCAGTAATGCTCTTAATAACTCTTTGAACTAAGAATCAGGGCTCTTTTTCAGCTTATAAAGCCTACTAACTGAGGAAAAATGACAGAATATATATGCCGTTTTAGACATTCAGAATGGCAAATGTGTGTCTGTCATACATGTATGTTTTAAGCATTTGAAACATGCCTTGTGGACCACAACTGACCAACACCGTAAGATATAAAAGGGAAAAAGGGGATATATCTATTTTATAGAAGGTATTAAGTTGTTATTTTTAGAGAATGAATATATACCTAGGAAAAAGAAAGCATCAACTAAAAACTCAACTCTTGTAACAAATGAGATTTCAGTAAAGAATCAAAAATCAGTTAAGTTTTGCCCAGGTTTCTTTAAGTATGACATAAAGCTTAAGTGAAATATGTGTGACTCTCCCTTCTTTCTTGAAATCCTGCTAAAAATAAACTTAAAATGCATAAAAGCACAAGGTCAGGAAAACTAGAAAGAAGACTACAGCAGATAAAAGATGCCAATAAAATTTTAGAAGTGAAAAACAGATGGATGAGTAGTAACTGACTAACTCTGTAGGAATCTGAAAGCTCAGTGTCTGGGATGGGGATGAGGAGTGGATAGAGGTAGAGAAATTAAAAAGAAAGAAGCCAAATCACACCACAGAACTATAAATGGTTTAGGATTTGTACCTGTGAAAGGGATTATGATAGTGTTGGTAGTGTGAAACTAGAGTCATTGAAAGACCTACATAAAGACCTTTTGGGACCACAAAGTCACAAATTCTTCCTATGTAGCCTGCAGCTACCACCCTTCACCACAGTAAAAGATAGAGGTTTTCTCTCAGAAGAGGTTGGACCAAAGTATGAATTCAGGGACACCGGGGCAAGCTGAGGGATGGTGATTATTTAAGGAAATCCTCTAACATGGAACACAGATCAAAATGAACAAAGAGAAAAATAAGATCAAAGGAAACAGAGACAATTCAGGGAGCAGAAGAAATCTGCACAAAACAAGAACAGCATAGTTTAAGAGAGGAATATCCAAAGAACAAAGGGGAGAAACCTAGAAATTCAATAAAATGTCTGGAAGTTAACGTTAAGAAAATCTCATAGATTTCAGAGTAAGAAGACCAAGAAAAGGAAAATAGAAAAGATAAAGAAAAATAATTAGTCCCAGAGGTTGAATGTCCAAAGACAAGAGGTCCTAAAAGATACAAGAGAGAAGAGGGAGAAGTTATTTAAAAAATTAATACTATAAATTTCTAGACCTGAAGGACACAAATTTTTACATTAAAAGATAGCAGCAAAAGCAAAAAGACTTGTCCAAGTCATAACATTGTCAAATTTCAGAACAGCAGAAGTAAAGGGAAGATCCAAAAGATTTCAGAGAGAATAAGCATGCCCCCTGCTAAGGATTGGGAATCAGAATAGCATTGGATTTTTCACCAGCAACACTGGAAATTCCAAGATAATTAAGCAATGCCTTCCAAATTCTGAAGGGAATGTAAATCTAGACTTCTATACCTGAGTGAAATTATCAACCAAATGTGAGGATTGCTAATACTCTCATATAACATCTCATTAATGTACTTCCTATGATTTCTTTTTCAAAGGTTAATGGAGGAAAAACTCCTCCCAAATGAGAGAGTAAATCTAGAAAAATTAAAACATGACATCCAGAGAACAGGTGGTCCAATTCAGGAGAGAGATAAGGAGGAGTCATCGAATGATAGTGAAGGGAAGCTCCAGGATGAAAAGTATACAGTAGCCTAGAAGCAGCTAGCTCAGATTGTGGAGGAGTAGGGAGGGCTCCAGGGGAGACAGCTCCGAGAAAAATATGAAATTGACAGATGACATGATATATCCAAATATTCTGAAAAGAGATTTTACACCTCTGATAGAAAGTTTAGAGATGTATAGAAATTTAGAGTGAAACAGTGTAAAAAATAATAATAATAAGGTAATTATTAACTCTAGGGGGGAAAATCATGTTTTAAAGAAAAGGAATTGTGAATAATATTTATATCACTATAATAATGTAAGCATAATATTTATTTAACAATTGTGTTACCACTATTCTGGGATGATGAGAAGAGTGTGTGTATGTTTGCAAGTGAGTAGCAGGTATGTGTATTTCTGTGTGGCTGGGAGAGGAGTTGAAAGAGAACAATATTATCATATTACATAGTTGAAAATCATTAAGTAGGGGTGCCTAGCTTGCTCAGTCATAGAGCATGTGACTCCTGATCTCAGAGTGGTGAGTTCAAGCCCCACGTTGCATGTAGAGTGTACTTAAAAAAAAAAAGAAAAAAGAAAATCAGTAAATAATTATATGGATCTGAAAAATCAATAAATAGTTGTATATGCATATTATTATTTAAGACTATGAAAGTAAGTACCAGAAGAAACAGGTAAATGAATTGGAATTGGTGATCTTTAAGAGTGGTAATCAAGAGTGGTGAGTGATAGGGCAGAAAACTACTGTTATTCATTATAAGCCTTATTTTATTTCAAAACTGATAAATGAATATTATATAATAGGTGCCCCAAATCTAGCAGCTACTATTTTTTTAAATCAGTAATTTCCTTATAGATCAGAAATTTCCAGTTATTTTCTTAGGAAAAAAAACAGAATTTAGTCACATTAATTACAAACAACTATAAAATACCGACTAATAACCCTAACAAGAAATGTATGTGATCAATGATGAAAAATAAAAAACTCAGTGGAGAAAGATGCCAATTCATCCCCAAATAACTAATACTTTGAGTGGAATTCCAATAAAAATACTAATGATAACCACAGCTGGTTATCATATATACATTTAAATGCATGAGTTTAGGAGTGCCTGGGTGGCTCACTTGTTAAACGTCTACCTTCCGCTCAGGTCATGATCCCAGGGCCCTGGGATGGAGCCCCGCATCGGACTCCCTGCTCAGCGGGAAGCCTGCTTCTCCCTCTCCCACTCCCCCTGCTTGTGTTTCCTCTCTCACTGTGTCTCTCTCTGTCAAATAAATAAAATCTTTAAAATAAATAAATAAATAAAAATAAATGCATGAGTTCATAATTGTATTCAAAAAAGAAAAAACTTAATGGTCATCTGAAAACTGGCGAATACAGATTAAAAAACAAGTATTTATCCTGTCATTATTATAGGAAATAAACCTAAGTGTAACCAAATAGTTGATGGGAGGAAGTTTCCCTTTGTACAAGAATTCTAGCTAATAAACGAAGAAGAAAAGTATTAGAATATCACCATTTTGCAACTCCTCATGATGTAATGAATCTAAGTGGTGATCATCAGTAATGACTAATATCACAAGAAGAGCTAACCAGCATTCAATGCTACCTGATAGAATTTTAAAACACTACCTAAATCTAATCAAGACTTTAGATCTGATGACCAGTTTAGGGCAAATTTAGGGAACAGAATAATATGTTAAACAGTACGTCATGGATACAATCAGCAAAATCCCATTGTGGGAAACCCTGTAAAACAACCCAGTTTCTTCAATTAATAAATTCCAAGGAAAAAACTAAGAGAGAGAGAAAAAACCTATAGTTTTTAAAAGAGACAGCAACTAGTTTTTTGTTTTTGTTTTTAAGATTTTTTATTTATTTGACAGAGAGAGAGACAGCAAGAGAGGGAACACAAGCAGGGGGAGTGGGAGAGGGAGAAGCAGGCTTCCCGCTGAGCAGGGAGCCCAACGTGGGGGTCGATCCCAGGACCCTGGGATCATGACCTGAGCCGAAGGCAGACGCCTAACGACTGAGCCACCCAGGCGCCCCGAGAAAAGCAACTACTTGTAACGTGTGGACCTTATTTGGATCCTGATTAAATAAAGTAAAAACAACAACAATGAGAAAATCAGAGAAATTTGGACATTTGCTAGGTTTTCTAATGATAATGAAGAATTACTGATAAGGCTTTCTGGCTGTCATAATATTGTTATGTTTATATTTTTTAAATTTCTTACCTTTAGAGATACATATAGAAATATTTACAGATAAAATGAGATGCTGCCTGTGATTTGCTTGAAGTATTCTTGTGGTTGGGGAGAAAACAGACAGGGGTATCAATGGAACAAGACTGGCTGTGAGTTGAAACTGGGGGATGGATAGATGGGAGCTTACAATTTTTGTTTGTGTTTAAAATTATCTATTAGAAGTTAAAAAAAATATATCCAGGCAGAAAAAATCTCACTTGTAAAAAGATATTTGAACTATACAAAATATATGACTGAGTATTTTACTGATCTGAGTGGTGAATGACTTTCTAAGCATAAAATAGATGAATAATAAGCTAAAGAAAAGACTGCTACTTTAAAATAAAAACTAAAAACGTGTGTATGCTTTCAAAATATTGCGAAATTAAAAGATAAAAACTCGGGCACCTGGGTGGCTCAGTCTTTTTTTTTTTTTTTTTTTTTTTATTTATTTGAGAGAGAGAGAGAGAAACAGCATGAGAGGGGATAGGGTCAGAGGGAGAAGCAGGCTGCTGAGCCGGGAGCCCGATGTGGGACTCAATCCAAGGACTCCGGGATCATAACCTGAGCCGAAGGCAGTCGCTTAACCAACTGAGCCACCCAGGCGCCCGGGGTGGCTCAGTCTTTAAGCGTCTGCCTTCAGCTCGGGTCATGGTCCCAGGGTCCTGAGTTCGAGCCCCGTGTCGGGGTCCCCGCTCAGCGGGAAGCCTGCTTCTCCCTCTCCCACTCCCCCTGCTTGTGTTCATTCTCTCGCTGTGTCTTTGTCAAATAAATAAATAAAATCTTTTAAAAAAAGAAAAAAAAAACTCTAAGAAAAATACTTGCAACTTATGGCAAATAAAAGTTTTAAAATAATATGTAAGGGAGTAAATAATATTTAACACACTGTGCTTATAATACACTAGGCACACTTTACAAAAACTATCCAAGTTATTAAAAATAGAAAAAATACTAGGGGCACCTGGCTGGCAGTTGGTAGAGCATACAACTCTTGATCTCGGGGTCATGAGTCCAAGCCCCACGTTGGGTATAGAGATTACTTTAAAAAATAAACTGTTAATATTCTGTGGTCTAACAGATAATTCATAGAAGCTCGAAGTGTCAATAAATAAGTATATATTTAACTTCACAAGAATAAAATAATTGCAATTTAAATTTTACTGAGATGTCAACCTATCAAAGTAGTGAAGATTATTGTTAATGACTAACACCTGTTGATAGTGTAGAGAAAAGGCTGACTTCTTACATTGCTGGTGGCCATGTAAGTTGGAAGAATCTTTCTGGAGAGCAATTCAGCAGTATTAGTTGAGGTCAGAAAACATTTATACCTTTGACCCTGTTATTATGCTTTCAGGAATTTGGAGCACTGTGATCAGAGATACATACAAAGATGTATGTGCTAGACGGTTCATACGAGTTTTGTTTGTAATAAAGAAAAATTGGAAGTGGGGTGCCTGGGTGGCGCAGTAAGTTAAACGACCCACTCTTGGTTTCGGCTCAGGTTATGATCTCAGGATCTATGGATGGAGCCCTAAGTCATCTCTGTGCTCAGCACGGAGTTTGCTTAAAATTCTCTCTCTTCTCCCTCTGCCCCTCCCTGCTCTGCTCTCTCTCCCTCTCTCTCAAACAAATAAATAAAAAAGAAAAATTGGAAGCAACCTAAATTTGAAAAAAAGAGAACATTTAAATAAATTATAAAACATCAATACCTTAGAATATTAGGGAACCATTAAAGTCATGTTTTCAACTGGAAAATAACCCATCAACAGGTGAATGAAACTTTAATTGTGGAGTATCCATATAATGAAATATATTAGTCAGCAACAAAAAAGATTGAATAACAGATACATATGACAACATGAATGAATCTGAAAGCATTATCCATAGCAAAAAAAAAGTCAGACCGAAAAAACCCAGAATTTACCATTTGAACCCATTTATATGTAATTCTAGAACAAGCAAAACTTCTCTAGCTAAAGAAGTCAAATCAGTGGTTGCCTCTAAAGTGAGTCCAGGGATTGACTTGGAAGGGGCATGAGGCAACTTTCTGGGAGGATGGAGATGTTCTGTATCTTGTTGGCTGTGCATTAACTGGGTATATCATTTTGTCAAACTCAACTCCCTTTAGCTACTGATTTTCAGCTCTCACATCAAATATTAGTCCAAAGATTATAGCTTAGTAATATGCTTAAGAAAAACGTTTCAGCTTGTTACTTCTCCAGCAGCCAGTACCCTTAACCATACAGTGAGGAGTTGAATCAGAGAGGGTTCAAAGTGTCTTCGAACTCCAACAAAATGTTATTTGTCCTTAGGAAACAAACTAGATATAACTGTAAATAGAGAAGACCATTTTATACGGAGGCATGAACCTTTGAATGTGTAAGTTTCCATTAAAAAAAGGAACAAAGCGGGCACCTGGGTGGCTCAGTCAGTTAAGCATCTGTCTTTGACTCAGGTCCTGGGAATCCCTGCTCAGCAGGGAGTCTGCTTCTCCCTCTCCCTCTGCCCCTCTCCCTCCTTCATGCTCTCTCTCTCTCTGTGTCAAATAAATAAATAAGATCTTAAATAAAAAGAAGAGGAACAAAGAGAACATTCAGCTGATTACCAAAATTCATCCTTAATATGTGAAAACATAGTTTTGAATCGTGGCAATGAATTTTTATTAATTTATGAAATTTGACTCCTTGGAAAACCACACACAAAGGTCACTGAAAATTTACTTTAATAAATTTAAATGGAAATGGTTTGTTTTAATGGTCATTTAAACTGGCCTGATATGAGCATCTGGAAGGTGATTGATGATAAAATCAACAATGTCTCCTAATGAGATTAAAAACCTTCAAATAATACTATTAGCAATTAGAAAAAAGAATCAACTCTTTAAACCATTCATTTTAGTTATGAAGTAATACATATACATTTAAATGCAACAACCAAATGCTTTTTAACTGATTTATTATTAAGCCGTTATTAAATTAAATAATAAAAAGTAAATATATCCCAACCACTCTTCTTACCATGTTTATTTTCCAAAAGTAGTAAATGTTAATAATTTGCTCCACTCTATACATGCAATATGGTATGTATATATACACAATAAAAAATGGGAATACATGCCCCTGTTATTAAAAATATTTGTAAAGTGTTACTTTTTCTTGCCATTTTAGTGTTACCACAAGCAGTCACCCAGTTTGAAGAATTGGTTGGTATGGCAGAGGCCCTGCTTAAGGGTGGAGGAACCATGTCCACATCTGCATCCACCCTCTGGAGAGCAACAAACAACTCCTCACCAGATTCTTTTGCCTCTACGTGCAGTAATTCTAACTCTAATTCCAGTTCACCAATTTCCTTGAAAGCTGAAGAAGAGCATCATACTGATGAGAAACAGGTCAGTTGGAATGCCTGCCCTATCTTTCTCTGGGATACAGTAAATACAAAAATTATAGTAAGACTACAAAATGATGGGGCACCTGGCTGGCTCAGTCGGTGGAGCATGCGACTTTGATCTAAGGGTTGTGAGTTCAACCCCACATTGGGTGTAGAGATTACTTAAAAATAAAATTTTTTTAAAAAGACTACAAAATGATCCTTGTTTTATCAGGTAACTTTAGGTAAATTTTGGTCATGACCATAACATTGCAATTACATAAAACAATTTTTTAACAATAAATCAAAAAATGTTTGTTTCACAACTATCCAGTTGAGAAAACTAAAGTCAGGGCGCCTGGGTGGCTCAGTCGTTAAGCGTCTGCCTTCGGCTCAGGTCATGATCCCAGGGTCCTGGGATTGAGTCCCGCATCGGGCTCCCTGCTCGGCGGGAGGCCTGCCTCTCTCTCTCCCACTCCCCCTGCTTGTGTTCCTGCTCTAGCTATCTCTCTCTCTGTCAAATAAATAAATAAAATCTTAAAAAAAAAAAAAGAAAACTAAAGTCAAATTGTGGTCAATGATGAAATTATTAAACTAGAAAATTCTTAAATCAGTGATGAATAACTATGCATTGAGGGTTACAAAATTATATCATTGAGTGAAAGTAAATTTAAGCTTCTGCATACTGGAAGAATATAATCTTTTCTTACTTCCCCAATTTCTCTTCAAGAAACAGAAGCTGAAAAGACAAGAGTTTCATTAGAATTGGGTATCAGCTTTGGAAAATATGCCTTCCAGAGCAATAATTAAATACTAACAATCTAACATTTAGAATATTTGAATCTTGGTATATCAGTTTCTTTTTGCTATGTCACAGATGACCACAAATTTAGTGATTTGTAATAACACAAATGTATTATCTCGGAGTTCTGTAGGTCAGAAGTGTGGTAAAATCAAGGAGTCAGCAGGTGCATTCCTTTCTGGAGGCTCTATGGAAAAATCTGTTTCCTGCTTCTTTAGGTTATTGTAGAATTCAGTTTCTTGTGGTTGTAGAACTGAGTTCATTTTCTTGCTGACTGTAGAGGCAACCCACGTCTAGAGGCAACTTCTGGAGGCAGCCACATTCTTTGATTTATGGCCCATTCCACCACCTTCAAAGCCAGCCATGGAGGCAAAACCCCTCTCACTCTTCCAATCTGTCCTCCTTCTTCTGCCTCTTTTTTCTGGCCCACTCTTCTGCCTCCCTCTTCTGCATTTAGGGGTTCCTATGATGAAATTGGGCCCACCTGAATAATCCAGGATAATCTCCCCATCTCAAGGTACTTAACTTTGATCACATCCCTATAAGGTCACATATTCACAGGTTCCAGGGATATGGATATCTTCAGTGGGCCATTATTCTGCCTACCACACTTAGTAGAATATGTTGAGGATGGGACTCATCCTTAAACCATCCAATCCAGATCACATGACAAGAGCTTGTATATACTCTGGAACAAATACCTCATAAATATTAGGAATTATATCAAAGATAACATTTAACTCTAACCCCTGAAATGTAAAATATGTATTAAAAGTAAAATACATCCCCTTAAAGAATGTTCATTTTGTTTTGGTTTTGTTGTTGTTGTTGTTATTGTTTTTAAAGATTTTATTTATTTATTTGACAGAGAGAGAGAGACAGCTAGAGAGGGAACACAAGCAGGGGGAGTGGGAGAGGGAGAAGCAGGCTCCCTGCCGGGCAGAGAGCCTGATGTGGGGCTCGATCCCAGGACCCTGGGATCATGACCTGAGCCGAAGGCAGCCGATTAACGCCTGAGCCACCCAGGCGCCCCAAGAATGTTGATTTTGTTTTCTGTTGTGTCTTAACTCAATTGGTAAAATATTTCTCCAGATACTACTTTCCTTTTCTTTTTCTTTTTTTTTAATTAACATTTTTTTTTAAGATTTTATTTATTTATTCATTAGAGACAGAGAGAGAGAGGCAGAGGGAGAAGCAGGCTCCCAAGGAGCAGGGAGCCCGATGCGGGACTCGATCCCACGACCCCGAGATCATGACCTGAGCCGAAGGCAGACGCTCAATGACTGAGCCACCCAGGCGCCCCTCCTTTTCTCTTTCCAGTTTCAATTATTATTTTGTATTTTTTTAGTTCAAGATTGAAAAACGGCAGATTGCCCGTTGTTTTTTTTTTTTTTAAAAGATTTTATTTATTTATTTGACAGCGAGAGACACAGCAAGAGAGGGAACACAAGCAGGGGGAGTGGGAGAGGGAGAAGCAGGCTCCCCGCAGAGCAAGGAGCCTGATGCGGGGCTCGATGCGGGGCTCGATCCCAGGACCCTGGGAACATGACCTGAGCCCAAGGCAGATGCTTAACAACTAAGCCACCCAGGCGCCCCAAGAATGTTGATTTTGTTTTCTGTTGTGTCTTAACTCAATTGGTAAAATATTTCTCCAGATACTACTCTCCTTTTCTTTTTCCAGTTTCAATTATTATTTTGTATTTTTTTAGTTCAAGATTGAAAAATGGCAGATTGCCCGTTGTAACAAGAGCAAGCCTCAGAAGTTTATTAATGATTTAATGCAAGTACTCTACACAAATGAGTACATGGCCACACACAGCCTGACGGGGGCGAAGTCCTCTACTTCGAGGGACAAAGCCGTAAAACCAGCTATGAATCAGAATGAAGTTCAAGAAATCATAGGTATAATATGATTATATTACATTGTCACATGAATTTGAAATTATTTTACCATTCAAGGTTAAGTTATTCTTTCATGGTCTTTTTGTTGTTTATTTTTCTGTAAAAGAAAAATCTCAAGAGAGCCTAAACCTCTTATTAAATATGGTAAATTTTATAGAAAAAAATTACATTAAAGCAGTTACTAAAATAAAACTAAATTTTATTTCACTGAAATGTTGGAATTCATAAAATTCATAACTTCAGAAAAGTGCATTTCAAAATCCTTTCAAACAAAATTTTAGTAACAGTTTATATCTTATTTTCTCTTTCTTATCTTGGTTCTAGATCCCTTATCTTTTAATCTAGAAAAATAGGGGCTAATTTCCTACTTATGGAGTTTTTTAAATTTTTATTTTATTTTATTTAAATTCAATTAATTAACATATAGTATATTATTAGTTTCAGAGGTAGAGTTCAGTGATTCATCATTTGTGTGTAACACGCAGTTCTCATTACATCACATGCCCTCCTTAATCCTACTTACAGTGTTTAAGTTAATGAATCTCCTCAACTATAATAATCTAGATATCAAATAATTTTTTGCAAACATCAAAAAATTTAGGGAATCACTGAATCTGAGCTCTCTGTATTTTAATATGCCATTTCTCATGGATGTTAGGGTTCCTTTTGCAAAATGGAGACAAAATTACATTGTGGATTGCTTAATGTTTTATCTCAGTTCATACCTTAAGATGCAAAGACCTCAAAAAGGGTTTTTGTGTGTTACTGTTGTTTTTTACAGGAGTCACAAAACAGTTATTTCCCAACACAGATGATGTTTCAATTAGGAGAATGATAGGGCAAAAGCTAAACAACTGTACCAAGAAGCCAAATTTAAGCAAAAATCTGAACTCTCAGGACATTAAGTAGATCCTTTCGGTAAGTCCTCTCAATCCTCACAATCCTTTCCGTGTGGCAAGAGGATGTAATACTTTTATCTGTGGAATAGCATTTTGTGAACATTCTATTAGAGAATGCCAGTGGCCCAAGAAATGCTAATAGGTATTCGTGGGGGTGGAGGTGAGGATGGGGAAGAGGATTTAAATTTGGGAATGCTAAGTTCAAATAGAGATTTTCCTTTTCCAGAACTTCTCAGAGTATTTTATATTCTTTAATATGCCCAAGTGCACCAGAAATCTCTAAGAAGGTTATAGAGTATGTAATGTTTTTCGAATGTGTTTAACTGAGGAACTTTTTTTTTTTCTTCACAGAATGTATGTTAACTTGTGGGTGGGAGTAGAAAGGAGCCAAAGCAGGGACACTTGATAATTTAGGAAGTGTTTCTCTAGAACAGGGGAGATACAGATCCTAGGGAAATCTCTGAGGTACATCAATGGGACTGAACTTACAATTCTAAACAGTCATTTGTTTTTGGCACCAACCGCTGGCTGGAAATACCAACCACTGGCGGGGCCCCTCCGCCATTCTCCCTCCTGCTTCTCACTGTCTTTAAATCTTTAAATCAGTTGTTATAGTTTGAAATGGTTTTAAAAGGATTTTTATCCAAGATGTTTCTATTATACAAAGAAAAATAATTGCTTCTAGTGAGTTTTGAAGGAAATACACTTTATAGTCAGGCCCTGCCCTTTAAGTGGAATTTTATGCTTGCTTTAGCAACCCAATGTGCTGGCTGGTTCACTTGTGCTCATGCTTCCTCTCCATTATTTTGATGGAAAATATGTGAAAAAATGTATTATTGTGTTTTTAATATTTTTTTGATTAATAGAGGTATATGGTAAATACATGAGGACAGGTTTTTCTTCCATTTTGTTTACTTTTATCTTTGACTTTCAATTTACTTGTTCTCTGCCTAACTCTAGCCACCTTTGAGACCATCTTATTTGTCTTTATGTTCTGACAGTGCTTTAAATAGGATTGGAGCTGTGGGTAATGCAGTAGTTCCCTCCACCCACCCTCTACCCATTGCTCACTACCACCCCCAGCACCCTTGAGGGTGGCTTACAATTTTGCTATATAACTAAGCCTAGCTCTGATGAGGGTCAACAATAGTAAAACAAACAAAAAAACCGTTTATAGCAACTGCAGGGTGGGGGGTCTTTCCCTTGGCTCATCCATACTGGTAGACCAACTTCCATATTTATAAAAGATATGATATTTGTGTCCTTTTTCTCCCCAAGTGATTAAAAAGTTCAGTAGATTGTGAATCTCACAACTTCCCAGTTAGGAGACAATTGCTTAAATGAGCCGTTGGAACTGCTCATTTTGACACGAAGCTGCCCAGTCATCCAGATGTATAATAGCCAAGTTCCCTTGCTAAATGCCATGTAACCAGAGCTCCAAGGGTCTGCTATATAGGGCTACCCTTTGGAGCACTTTATTGTATTTCAGAGCTCTGCAAAGTATTTTAATATCCCAACTTCTGCCTTTTTAATACCTCAGAATGCCAAGGGTAAGCACAAAACTCATCCCTATTAATCAGTAGAACGTTGAAGACATTAAAGTTAAGAGTTTTATATCGGTTTTGCTTATACTTGCAACCCAGTAGTAGTGTTATTAATCACCTGACTACGGCATTAATTCAAATAGAAAAAAGGAACAAATCTTTTGCTAAGAACACAATATATTCTGGTGCTTTCTGGGCCTGAGTCTTGCTTTGTTGACAAGTTGCTTTGAATAGAAATGTGCATAGAATCAGAAGTGGAGATTAACACTAGAATGGAAAATTTTTCTTAATTGGCAAGTATCTTTCATTTGAAGTATAGCTAAATCCAAATTATTTCAAAAGGACTGAGAAAATATGCTGGGAAAGACAGGGTCACATCCAACCTAATTTAGCCACGCTTCATGAATTAGTCAGATATAGCACCATCTAGTGGAATGCTGCTATGTTTTTCTCTTTTTGGTCATCTAACAGAAGCCTGAAGATGACTACACATACTCAGGCAAATCATACTCCCTCCTTGCTCCACCCCAAAAAGTATTCTTTGGAAAAATAACTTTCTCTGCATGACAATTAGCAAGGTATTATGCACTGCAAAATCATGTAGACTTTGACAAATTCCCATGCATGCATGCACGAAGCCTAGCAACCCCCACCTTGTGGACCCTGTGGTAGACTGTGCCCTCCACCCAGTGCTGAGCGCAAGGTTGCTGCTGGTGGCTTGGATTTGAAACAACAATCATTTCCCGGCTAAGCTTCGTTTCTGAGAGGATAAGCGCTAAATTCCATCCTCCCCCCTCCTCTTGTATCTATTCTCTCTCATTCCTGTGACTCTCCTCAAGTTGCCTGCAGCTCACTGCCAAGAGCTTCATGTTGTCAATCGTTCTGGCTTTTCTCCATTTTTTGCTTCTTTCTTATAGGAACTAAAGAAAACTTTATTTATAAGAATTATAGAATATTAAAATATCACCTCTGTAACATCCCACTAAATGGTCAAACAGCTTTCTCCTGAAGTTTCCAAAGCTGCCTCAGCCAGTTTAATCTCTACAATAATATTACATATGCATATATTATAACTTAAAGATGACCTAGGAGAGCAGTGCTCAAATAGGATGGGAGGAACTCTTGTCCCTTGCCCCCCGACTAGGGGATATTTGAAAATGTCTGGAGAGATATATGGTTGTCACAACTGGGTAAACTACTGGCATCTAGTGGACAGAGCCACAGATGTTGCTAAACATCCTACAGGGCTCAGGATAGTCCCCCCTACAACAAAGTATTACCTAACCCAAAATTAAGAAATCCTGGTCTAAAATTATTTCCTTACTTTGGAGATAATGAGACTAAAACCTCAAGAGGTTAAATGAATTGCCAAGATTTTATGAGTAGTAACTATTAGAGAGTCAACACTAACATATGGTTCTTTGTATTTTTTTGAAGAACTTTTTTATTAGTTTTTTAATTTGAGACAAAATGTTACATTAGTTTCAGGTGTACAATATAGTGATTCAACAAGTTTATATATTATGCTATGCTCACCCTAAGTGTAGCTACCATCTGTTACCATACAACCCTATTATAATACCATTGACTGTATTCCTTTTGTTGTGCCTTTTATTTCCATGACGTATTCATTCCATAACTGGAAGCCTGTATCTCCCAAGCCCTTTTACCCATTTTGCCCATCCCTCACCCTAACCTTTCTGGCAACCATCAGTTTGTTCTCTGTATTTACAGGTATGATTCTGCTTTTGTTTATTCCTTTGTTTTTGTTTTTTAGATTCCACATATGAGAGAAATCATATAGTATTTGTCTTCCTCAGCCTGACTTATTTCACTTAGTATAATATTCTCTAGGTCCATCCATGTTGCCACAAATGGCATAATCTTGTCCTTTTACGACTGAGAAATATTCCAAAATGTCTGTGTGTGTGTGTGTGTGTGTGTGTGTGTACACACTACATCTTCCTCATCCATTCGTCTATTGATGGACTCTTAGGTTGCTTCCATATCTTGGCTATTGCAAATAATGCCTTAATAAACACAGGGGTGCATATATCTTTTCAAATTACTGTTTTTGTTTTCTTCAGGTAAATACCCAGTAGTGGGATTGTTGAATCATATGGTATTTGTATTTTTTATTTTTTTGAGGAAACTCCATACTGTTTTCCACAGTGGCTGTACCAATTTACCTTCCCACCAATAGTGTATGAGGGTTCCCTTTTCTCCAATCCTTGTCAACACTTGTTTGTCCTGTGTTTTTGATTTTAGCCATTCTGACAGGTGTCAGGTGATGTCTCACTGTGGCTTTGATTTGCATTTCCCTGATGATTAATGATGTTGAGCATCTGTTCATGTGTCTGTTAGCTATCAGTATGTCCTCTTTGGAAAAATGTCTATGCAGGTCTTCTGCCAATTTTTTGAATTGGACTGTTTGGGGGGTTTTTGGTGTTGAGTTGTATAAGTTCTTTAAATATTTTGGATATTAACCCTTTATCAGATAGGTCATTTGCAAATATCTTCTCTTATTCAGTAGGTTGCCTTTTTGTTTTGCTGATGGTTTCCTTCACTGTGCCAAAGCTTTTTATTTTGATGTAGTCCCAGAGTCCTTTGTATTTCTTATTGCACTAGTCATGGTTCTCCAGAGAAACAGAACCAATAGGATGTTTATAAAGAGACATTGAAGGAATCGGCACATAGAGCTGTAAGGACTGGTGAGTCCAAAATTTGCAAGACAGGCTAGCAGGCTGCAGCCCCAGGGAAGAGTTGATGCTGCAGTCTTGAGTTCAAAGGTGGTGTGAAGGCAGAATTCCTCCTTACTCAAAGGACCTCAGTCTTTCTCTTAAGGCCTTCAACTGATTGGGCGAGACCCACCCATATCATAGAGGGTTATATGCTTTACTGAAAATCTACTGCTTAAATGTTAATCTCATCTAAAAAAGACCTTCACAGCAACGTCTAGACAACTTGGTATCATAGCCTAGCCAAGGTGACACACAAAATTATATGTTTTAGGGTCAGAAAGTCTGGTTTTAAAGCCTGCTCTACATCTTGATAAATGTGTGGCCTTCAGAAAGTCACCTGACCTCTCTGAATTTTAATTTAAACAGGGATAATAATACTATCTACCGTAGGGATGGATCCAGGATTTGTAGAACCTAAGGCTTAATAGTGTTTGGAGAACTCACCTTAAGAAAAGAAACACAAAATTAGTAATACACAATCAGTTACAACTCTGTGTAGGCTCCATGTCTAACGGGGGGCTTGAGATCAAGAGTCATGTGCTCTACCGACTGCCCCAAAATGATATAATGTTTAAAAGTTAACAAATTTCTCAAATATCACCTAATGTAGGGGGAATTACATAATATTTTACTAACATATAATACTTTTATCTTACTTTTTGGGGGTTGCATACATGTTGATTGACTTTTCATTTGACAACTTTGCAATAGAAAAAAAATCATTTGGACTGTCCTCTAGCATAGTGGATGAAAAGTTGCTTTTTTTTTTACACTTTACAGAGTTTTCTTTCAAATTCTTAACTCTTCAGTAGCAATGTAAGTTTTAGGATTGTTGTCAAATTTGGGGAAACCTCTATTAAGTTGCTCTGATATCTGAGCTATAAGATTTCAGGGCATTTCAAATTTTCTACGCAGTCAGTCCTCTTAAATATTCTTTGAATTGACCATATTCATATTTTTGCTAGAAGGCACTGCAAACTGGAATGGCCACCATTAATATAACTATACGTAGAAGAGATAGCAAAGCACAAAAATAAGTATATCCCTTAACAAAATCTCAGAAATGCCCACTGTCACCCCCTGGTTATAATCAGAGGAGAAAATATGACTAAGGGACAATTGAAAGGGAAAGACACAGTCGTCTTAACTGATTATGGTTGAAATACCTAACTTTCGCAAATTTAACAAAAATATATACATGTGAACATATTGGAAGGTACTCATGCAAACAAGCTTTATTAGCTTTATAGTAATCTGCCTCTATAGACTAGCTCACTTGGGTTTTGTGAATTTTGAAAAAGGTAAACCAGATTTGGGAAAATGCCTGCTATTTAAACAATCAATAAATGTTACTGAAGAAAGACAAACAGAATTGTTGATAATCTTTTAGGATGGTTGATGGGTATGTGGGGATGGTTCATTTTACTTTGTGGGTTTGAAATTTTACCTAATACAAAGTGTTGTGTTTTTTTTTGTCATTTGAGATAAAAAATATGTAAATATTTTAACTGTTGTCTATGCTGGAATTCCTCTGAATAGATCATAAAATAATTTCTAAGTCACCTCAATAATAATAATTCCTATTAACAATTTGTATTTTTAAGCAAAAATTTGTACTAGACACAAAAATAACTCATGTGGCTATAAAAAGTACTATAAGAACTCTAACAAAATTTGCTGGGGTTTTTTTTCATTTGTCTTTGATGGGTATTGTAGGTAACTGAAATAAAACACCTTCAGTTCTGAATCTAACACTGGATTTTGTTGGAGAATCTGCAACCTCCCTGGCGGTGAGCACAGAGACACATAGTGACAGGCTGTGAGACATCTGTAATATCGCTGGCTCTTGATGGAGCAACGAGCTTGCTGAAGAAACTGCATGTAGATTCCATCATTAATATCAGTGATGCATCAAACCAGAGAATTTCTAGCAGTCAATTCAGCATGCAATATGGTTTCTTGGAAATAATGCATTTTCCTGTCCCCAAATGTTTCTCTGCACAGCTAACAACACAATAGAACTCATCATAGCAACAAAAACTTCAGCCCCTAAGATTTGTCATTGTTCTTTCAATCACTGTACATTTATTATTACCAATGACTCCCCATTTTAGTTTTTGGATCTTTAGCATAAGCACATGTTTGGAAAAGTAAACAGTGAAATAATCAATGTTCATGAATGTGAGGGAAGCAAAGTTGGCCTAAAATCTGATAATCATATCTAACCAAGTAATGGTGTTTTCACAATGAAATTACAGGATTATTCTGTTACCTAAAAATGTATAAAATAAGAATCCAAAAAAAAAAGCAGCAAGACCTTTTTATTTTAATATAAAACTATTCCACTGCAGGGGCGCCTGGGTGGCTCAGTTGGTTAAGCGACTGCCTTCGGCTCAGGTCATGATCCTGGAGTCCCGGGATCGAGTCCCGCATCGGGCTCCCTGCTCGGCGGGGAGTCTGCTTCTCCCTCTGGCCCTCCTCCCTCTCATGCTCTCTGTCTCTCATTCTCTCTCTCGCAAATAAATAAAAATCTTAAAAAAAAAAAAACTATTCTGCATTCCTGAAAAAGAAATAAACCCAGGCTTTTGTGAGTATTAAAACAATGCATCGATTTGAAATTTTTTTATTTGTTTATATGCTTCTAACTTTTTATTGCCAAGTACATTAAATACAGATGTGTAATATAAACATAAATATCATCTAAAATATCCTATATAAGATAACATCCTATGTATTTGGTTGGTTTTATTGCTACACTGCTTAGTTTTAACTGGTCTGATTTCATAGTAACAGAAGAAAAAAGAATTGGGAACAAAATCTCATGGGTTGGATAATCACATAAAAAGAAAAATACCATTTTGTAAATGAATGAAAGATAAAAATTCTTCATCAAGAGACTTCTCCTGTGATGTCAGGTTGTCACACACAACAACTTTGCAATAACAAGCCATGCTTCTTCAATGTACAAGGTCATGTTTAAACTTGGAAAAGAGGATGCATATAATAGCTGGGAAGTTCAGAACTGTGGACCCAGGGAACATTCCACATAATGCTGCTTGATAACAATGTGGTTGTACAAAATAAATATGATTAAGGAAATAACTTATGTTAACATTTGCTACTTTTACTTAAATATAAATAAATCTCATTGAAAACATAAAAAAGTATTTGCTCGTTTCTTATTAGGGTATAAAATCCAGGGAAAAGATCCTTTTCTGGGCTGATTGCTTCTCTACCCCTACACATTAAGGCATTACCATTATAACTGCCTATGTGGCTCTGGCTTGTTTGTCTTCTAAGGGGCCATACTATATGTAGGATATAGAGACAATATCCAAGATAAACATGCGTGCTATGTAGGATATATACACACTATCCAGGAAGGTTAACATTTTTATTGAAAAATGATAATTTTATTGAGATACAAGTGATTTACTTTAAAAAACTACTTTGTAGTATGTTTTGCCTACTAAATGTAAATAAAATTGTCTTTGCAAAACATAACTATTATTCAACTAGAATTGCTATGGTCCTTCCTTAAGATATTTTTAGATGTGTTTTGAAATTTTTATAGGTAATAGAATATATATCGTCTTTCTAATCAGCTTCATATATTGGTTCTAAATGAGTTACAAATAAGAAGCAGCTGGGTGGCTCAGTTGGTTAAGCATCTGCCTTTGGCTCAGGTCATGGTCCCAGGGTCCTGGGATTGAGCCCCTCATCGGGCTCCCTGCTCAGCCGAAAGCCTGCTTCTCCCTCTCCCTCTGTTGCTCATCCTGTTTGTGCTCTCTCTCTCTCTCTGTCAAATAAATAAATAAAATTATTTTTAAAAATGAGTTACAAATAAGAAAACTGATGAAACTGAATAGAGTGCCCAGAAGGCAATTGATATATATGTATGTGTATATGTATGCATGTATTATGTATTCATATACATACAAATTTAGAATATGATTAAAGTAGAACCTTCAGTAAGTAGGGAAAGGAAGGTTTATTCAATAAATGATACTGAGGTAACTGGTGAATGAGAAATAATTACGTTCCTACTTCAAACTATATTTCATAAAAAATTCCAGATTAATAAAATGTAAAAATTGGACTGAGATAAAAAAAATACACGAATATTTTTATGTTATCTGAAGGACAAGGACTTTCTAAATCCACAATTAGCCCTGCAAAAGTGTCAAAGAAAAATTTACTAATGTATGAGTTTCTACATGTGTGTTCTGCCATCTTCCTACATGGAGATGATAATTACATCCCTTTTTCTGTGAATGTCTTTAATGCATTTGTCATTTTTGCAGCTTTTTCACATTTTTCCTTACAAAATTTTTGTGCTAATATTGTGCCAGAGCTTTTCTTCAACATTTACTTTATAATGACATGGTTTTTCCTCGTCCAGCTTTTGCATTTGAGTTTATGGTTGGTGAGAGGGGCCAGGGCTCCCTGCCAGGCTTCAGACCTTTCTAAGGCTCTCTCTTCACTGTCATAGAGACCACTGACTGATTGCAGCCACGATGACTCCCCTGAGAAATATTTTGTGTAGCCCTGTTCCCTTTGGTCCTCTGACCCAAGCTGAGTCTGGAAGGATTTCTGTCACCAGCCCTGCATTCCCAGACCCTTCACCAGCAGCGGCAAATAGTACAGGGCCCTTGCATTTACCAACGAGCCCTTGACCTTCATAGAGTAAGATTCTGCTGGATCTTTCTGAGATCTGCTGCTAGGAGCCCTCTTAGATACTCTGTGCATTTTCTCTGTATCCCAACCTCATGACTTCTGCTGAAGCTCACCGCTCAGTTGTTAGATTTACAGGTTAAAGAATTTGCATTTCTGGATGAGTTTCTCCTTTTCAGGAAGTATACTTTTGCTGGCACTTTCTGAGATCTGCTACTCATGAGGGGCCTTGATGTTCTCTGCACAATTTCTGCACAATTTCCTTCTAATAGCAACTTTTAAAAGTCCTTGGTTTCTGCAGTTATTATCTGTTGCCTATTTTTTTTAAAGATTTTATTTATTTATTTGAGAGAGAGAGAATGAGAGAGAGCACATGAGAGGGGGGAGGGTCAGAGGGAGAAGCAGGCTCCCCGTCAAGCAGGAAGCCCGATGCGGGACTCGATCCAGGGACTCCAGGATCATGACCTGAGCCGAAGGCAGTCGTTTAACCAACTGAGCCACCCAGGCGCCCAATCTGCTGCCTATTTTACTAAAAATAGCAGGACAGGGTGTTCTGCTGTTGCTCTTTTGTTTTTCTCCTTGTTACTTTATTTGATTTCTTACAGTAAGGGACAAGTAAATAATGCTTACTTGAATGTTCTTACCAGAGTTACACCCATTGTTGCTGCTGTAGGATTGCTGGATGAATTAAACTCACCCAGTTAAATGTGAATCAGATGAACAATTTTTTTAGTATATCCTTTGTAATATTTGGGGTATACCGCACTAAATAATGACTCATTCATCTTAAATTCAAATTTAACTAGATGTCCTATATTTTTATTGCCAAATCTGGCAACCCTAGCCTATGAAGAGAATAATGAAATCCTAATTCTCATTCTTTTATTCAGAATATGCCTTCCCTTCCTCCCTGAGGTTCTCTGGATCTTCCCTTTCTTTAATGTATTAAAATCAGGGAAATGAAAAAATATGCCTTGCTGTGCGTCTCTTTTTATTGATTGTGCAGGAAACATTCTTTTCCTTTTCAATCTGGATACTTACAGCTTTTAATTCTGGAAAATATATATGGGACATATTACATATAAATTATATATTTATAAATTATATATAAAGCATATACAAAGTATATATTTATAAAGTATATGTTTATACATAATATATAAGATATATATGATAAGTATATATTATGTAATATCTGTATTATTTATATTACATTAAATACCATAACATAAACTCTCAGTGCCCCAGATGGTCCTGGTTATTATAATTCCTTTGATGATGGTGGAGATAATACATGCCTCTTCCTTCTTCCACCCAAACTCTTCTTTGCATTGCTGTCCTTTGGGATTTATTAATTTTTTAAATATTTTTTTAGCAAAGAATCAGGAGAAAAATGAAATACCATTCAGTATTATTTTTCACAGATTTCCTGATTATTTTCATAATAGTCACAAATTTATTCTTCTAGATGAATTTTTATTTTTTAAAAATTTTTTTTTAAGATTTTATTTATTTATTTGACAGAGAGAGAGAGAGAAAAGCAGGGGGAGCAGCAGAAGGAGAGGGAGAAACAGGCTCTCCACAGAGCAGAGAGCCTGATGTGGGACTCGATCCCAGGGCCCTGAGATCATGACCTCAGCTGAAGGCAGATGCTTAACCGACTGAGCCACCCAGGCGCCCCGAATTTTTATTTTTCGTTTATTTATTTTTTAAGTAGTCTTCATGCCCAGCATGAAGCCCAAAACAGGGCTTGAACTCACAACCTTGAGATCAAGACCTGAGCTGAGATCAAGAGTCAGGCAGTAACCAACTAAGTCACCCAGGCACCCCTCCTCTAGATGAATTTTTAAATCCTCCTTTCAACTTTCTACTGTCAAAAACAAAAATGCTGAATTTTTTTTTTTTTGGAATTTTACTTAAGTAATTTTGTAACCTACGGAGAATTTTCCTTTACAAAACTGATTCTTCCTGGGGCATCTGGGGCAACTTCAACTCAGGTCATCGTCCCGGAGTCCTGGGACGGAGCCCCACTTCAGGCTCTCTGCTCAGCGGTAAGTCTGCTTCTCTCTCTCCCTCTCCCTCTGTGATCTCTCTCACTCTCTCACTCAAATAAATAAAATCTTAAAAAAAAAAAAACAAACCCACTTAGAGCACTTGATCCAAGTATTAATACTTATTTTATTTATTTTGCCCCAGAAGAAAAGACATTTATTCTGCCCCGTAAGCACCTAATATTCATTTAAAAGTCCTCTCTGACTTTTCCAGATTAAGGTGTTCCTAAACTTTGCCTATGGGGTATTCTCTCTTGCTGCAGCAAGCTAAATGCACTTCATTTATTGTGACATAGGCAGGTCACTGATGTTCCTCTATTGTTGAGTTTTAACAATTTGAAGGTGCTACCTAGATTCTGTTGAGATCCCAGATTCCATCCTCTTTGGTATGGTAAGAATGAGCACATTTGAGAATCTTTGGGTCTGCACCCATTCAAAGTCACTTTACCCGTAATGATGAGATGAGTTTCACACTGAATCTGAGCTCTGAACTTTGTTAAGCTCTTTGGCACTAAGTTTACTTTTGATTCCTAGGATTTAGAATGAAACTTTAGGTTCTGATCATAGGTACTATCTTCTGCCGTTTTGTTAAAAATGGCCTGTATCCGTTTTTCTCAGATCTTGATTTCTAAATACCATTTTCCACCAAAAGGAAAAAGCGCTCCTTGTAGAAATGTCAGATTCCAGGGCGGGAGCAGAGAAGGTACCAATGTGCTTGGAACATTATATGTTATGCCAAAAGTAAGGGACTGCTCAAAGAAGGTTGGCCACATGAGGCTGCAAAAGGGACTCCAACTGGCCAAACCCGGGACAATCTGAGCATCAGAATAAATTAGGACAATAATGGGTTATTACCCATTGAATAAAATAGAAATCCATGAATCCATAATAACAATGAATAGATAAATCAAAAAATAAGGGAGATAAGAAGACCCTTCATTATAGCAGAACGCCAATTAAAAATATGGAAAGGGTGGTAGAGTTAGAAAATTACTTTGTACATCTATCATAGTAAAGATTGATTAGGCAAGAATCATCAGAGGATACTAAATATTGAAGTGTAAGTTTCACAAGGAGAGGATATTTGCATGTTCTCAGTGTATTATCCCACAGATTGATTATAAATTACAAGGAGAAAAATCTAACTATGCAGCAGAAAAAGTGGAATAAAGTGGACAATACTTTGACCAGATGATTATTATCAATAATCCTCATCATCAATAAGAGTCAGATAAATATGTGTCTCTGAATGTGATTCCCTAAAGCAACACAAGATCACTTAAGTAGTATTTTGGCCAGAGATATAACCTGAATGTGATCATGAGGAAACACTGACAAACTTAAACTGAGGAACATTCTATAAAATAACTGGCCTATATTCTTCAAAAATGTCAATGACATGAAAGACAAGGAAATGCTGAGAAACCATCCAAAATTAAGGAAGAATAAACAGACATGAAAATTTAAATTTAAAAAGGAAGGAAATCCTGCCATTTACAGCAGCATGGATACACCTGGAGGACATTATGCTAAGCAAAATAAGCCAGAAAGACAGATACTGCATGATCTCATATGTGAAATGTAAAAAAGTTGAACTCAAGGAAACAGAGAGTAGAATAATGGTTACCAGGTGCTGTGGGGATGTGGGAAATGGGAAGATGTTGGTCCAAGAGAATAAACTTTCAGTTATAAGAGGTATATGTTCTGGAAACCTAATTTATAGCATGGTGACTATAATAATGTACTGTATGCTTGAAATTTGCTAAGAGAGTAGATCTTTTTTTTTTTTTTTTAAGTAAGCTCTACATCCAACATGGGGCTTGAACTTGGAACCCCAAGATCAAGGGTCACATGCTCTACCAACTTGAGCCAGCCAGGTGCCCCAAGAGAGGAGATCTTAAGGGTTCTCACCACACACACACATAAATGGTAACTATGTAAAGTGATGGATATGTTGGGCGCCTGGGTGGCTCGGTTGGTTTAGCAACTGCCTTCGGCTCAGGTCATGGTCCTGGAGTCCCGGGATCGAGTCCCACATCGGGCTCCCTGCTCAGCGGGGAGTCTGCTTCTCCCTCTGACCCTCCCCCCTCTCATCCTCTCTCTCTCTCTCAAATAAATAAATAAAATCTTAAAAAAAAAAAGGTGATGATATGTTAATTAGCTTAATTGTGGCAATCATTTCACAATGTATAACATCAAAACATCATGTACACCTAAATATACACAATTTTGTCAACCATACCTAAATAAAATACAGTTTTATTTCTATAATAGCAATGAACAATCAAATTATAACCCATTAATAAAACAGAAATCCATGAATCATAATAATGGATAAATCAAAAAGTAAGGGAGAAGGTAAGACCCTTTATTATAGTGGAATGACAATTGAAAATATGGGAAGGGGGCACCTGGCTGACTCAGTTGATAGAGAATCTGACTCTTATTGCAGGGTTGTGAGTTCAAGCCCCACATTGGCCATGGAGCCTTAAAAATATATATACATATGAGAATGGTGGTAGAGTTAGAAATCACTGTTGTACACTTGAAACTAAAATAACATGGTATCTCAATTATACTTCAATTTAAAATAAAGACTTAAAAGACCTGAAACTGTAAAACTAATAGAAGAAAACAGGGAAAAGCTCATTGATTTGGTCTGGCAATGATTTTTTTGGATATGACACCAAAAGCACAGAAACCAAAAGCAAAAATAACCAAGTGGACAATATCAAACTAAAAAGCTTTTGCACAGCAAAGAAAATAATTAACAAAATGAAAAGGTAACCTACAGAATGGGAGAAAATATTTACAAACCCACATATCCAATAAGAGGTCAATATCCAAATATACAGGAACTCATATAACTCAAGAGCAAAAAAATCCCCAAATAACTCAAGAAATGGGCAGAGGACCTGAATAGACATTTTTCCAAAGAAGACATACAAATGACCAACAGTTACATTAAAAAGTGCTCAATATCATTAACCATCAGGAATATACAAATCAAAACCAGAGTGAAATATCACCTCATGCCTATAAGATGGCTATTGTAAAAAAAATTCAAGAGATGTCAAGTGTTGGCCAAGACGTGGAAAAAGAGAACCCTTGTCCGCTGTTGGTGGAAATGTAAACTGGCATACTATTACAGAAAACAGTATGAAGTTCTTCAAAAAATTAAAATAGAGGGGCACCTAGGTGGCTCAGTCAGTTAAGCATCCGACTTTTGATTTTGGCTCAGGTCATAATCTCAGGGTCATGTTGGGCTCTGCACTGGGCGTGAAACCTGCTCAAGATTCTTTCTCCCTCTGCCTTCCCCCTCAACCCTCCCCCCTCTAAAAAAATTAAAAAAAAAAAAAAAAAACTGTATGATCCAGCAATCCCAATTCAGGGTATATATGCAAAGAGAATGAAATTAGTATCTTGAAGAGATATCTGCACTCCTATGTTCATTGCACCATTATTCACAATAACTGAGACTTGGAAACAATTTATCCAGATGACTGGATAAAAACAATGTGTATATATACACAGTAGAATACTATTATTGTGCTATTATACACAATAGAATATTATTCATCCTTAGAAAAAAGTCAAATTGAATTTTGAAGAACTATACCAATTACAATAGCATCAAAAAATATGAAATACTTAGTGATTAACCTGACAAGATATGTGAAATATCTACACACTGAAAAATACTAAACGTTGCTGAGAGAAATTAAAGAAAATTGACAATTTGAAAAAGAAGATTAAAGCTGGAAGACTAACACTACCTGATTTCAAGACTTATTGCAAAGCTACAGTAATCAAGACAGCATAGTATTGGTGTCAAGATAGATAAATACATCAACAGAAGATAATAGAAAGTTCAGAAATAGGCCCACAGATATATGAACAACTGGTATTTGGCAAAGGTGCAAAGGTAATTCAGAGAAGAAAGGATAGTCTTTCCAACAACTGGTGCTGAAACAATTGTACATCCATATGCAAAACCATGAACTTTAATCCATACTTATCATAGGTAAAAATGAACTCAAATGGATCATAGACCTAAAATTAAAACCTAATTGTAATTTTCTAGAAGGAAACAAAAATATTTGTAACTTTGCTTATGCAAAGATTTCTTAGGGGCGCCTGAGTGGCTCAGATGGTTGGGCATCTGCCTAAGGCTCAGGTCATGATCTCCAGATCTTGGGATCGAGTCCCACGTCAGGCTCCCAGCTCAGAGAGGAGTCTGCTTGTCCCTCTCCCTCTGCCTCTCCCCCCTGCTCCTGCTCTCTCTCTATCTCTCAAATGAATCAATAAAATCTTTAAAAAAAAAATTTCTTAGATACACCATCAAAAGCATGATAAGGCAAAAAATTGATAAATTAGACCTTGTCAAATGTAAAAACTTCTCTTTGAAAGGTAACTTTTTAAAAGATTTTATTTATTTATTTGAGAGAGAGAGAATGAGAGAGAGAGAGCATGAGAGGGAGGAGGGTCAGAGGGAGAAGCAGACTCCCCGCTAAGCAGGAAGCCTGATGTGGGACTCAATCCCTGGATTCCGGGATCATGACCTGAGCCTAAGGCAGTCGCTTAATGAACTGAGCCACCCAGGCGCCCCTGAAAGACAATTTTAAGAAAATGGAAAGGCAAACTATAGACTGGGAGAAAATACTTGGAAATCACGTATCTGTTAAGGTCCTGAATCCAGAATAAACAACTCTTAAAATTCAATAATAAGAAAGTAATTTAAATAATGGGCAGAAGTCCATAAAAGGCATGACCAATGAAGATATATGGATGGCAAATGAATGCATAAAAAGATTTTCAACATTATTACTAATTAGGTTAATACAAATTTAAATCACAATGTGATATCACTACACACCTATTAGAATATCTAAAATGAAAAAGACTATCCCAGGGGCTCCTGGGTGGCTCAATTGGTCATGATCTCAGGGTCCTGGGATGGAGCCCTGCGGTGGGCTCCTTGCTCAGCTGGGAGTCCGCTTGTCCCTCTCCCTCTGCCTCTCCCTCCAACTCACACGGGCATGCTCTTTCTCAAATAAATAAATAAAATCTTTAAAAAAAGAAAAAACTATCCCTGCAACAATTACTGAATTGAAAGGCATGATCATATTTGGGCTATAGCCACATATTTACTGTTTGTTTTCCAAGAACTTAACTGAATGACTCCCACCTGCAACCTTTCACAGTACATGTTCCACTGAACTCTCACCAGCACATAAGAAAAATTGTTTAGGGCGCCTGGGTGGCTCAGTTGGTTAAGCGACTGCCTTCGGCTCAGGTCATGATCCTGGAGTCCCTGGATCGAGTCCCGCATCGGGCTCCCTGCTCAGCGGGGAGTCTGCTTCTCCCTCTGACCCTCCCCCCTCTCATGTACTCCCTCTCTCTCATTCTCTCTCTCTCAAATAAAAATAAACAAAATCTTAAAAAAAAAAAGAAAGAAAAATTGTTTAAATGCAAATCTCATCTAGATATTTAAGAGATTTAAAAATGGTTAATTTACATGCAGCTTTTGGGTCTATCATCTTAGCAGATGTTTCTTTTTCTCAACTTTCATCTTCAAGTCCCAAATGTAGTTGTTACAAATGCACCTGCAGTTGTAGTGCCCTTTGGAGAAATCAAACAGATTCATCAAATACTAGCAGGGAACATAAGTAATCAAATGACATGTTCTCATTTAGACCAGCAAAAACAGGCCTCCAAATGAGAAAGTAAATATCTGCTGGACTCAAATAACAGACAGAGAGAGAAAGTTAGCTGAAAAATTAACAGACAATATTTCTCCCAAAGAAATACTGCACTTGTAGAATAAAGGTGACCTTGGTGACTACTGCTTTCTTATTTACACAATGAGAAAATTTGTTCTCTAAAATCATAAATTTACTATAAAATTATATGAAAAATGTTTTATTAATTTGCTTTTAAATTTACTCATTAATTTGGAATTCATTGTTAACAATACTGAGCTGACCCAAAATTTATTGGATTTACTTAGACAAATACAGTCTTCAAATTGATACGCTTTTGTTTTGAAAGTAAATCAATTCATTTTAAAAAGGATGAACAGGATTTTTTCGATGTGGATGTAAATAATAAAGGAAAATTATTTTCTTTCAGTTATTGGAAAACTTAACTGTTTGGAATAATTTGGGTATATGAATCTCCTTTTTTTTTTTAAAGATTTTATTAATTTATTTGACAGAGAGAGACACAGCGAGAGAAGGAACACAAGCAGGGGGAGTGGGAGAGGGAGGAGCAGGCTTCCCGCGGAGCTGGGAGCCCGATGCGGGGCTCGATCCCAGGACCCTGGGATCATGACCTGAGCCGAAGGCAGACGCTTAACGACTGAGCCACCCAGGCGCCCCTGAATCTACTTTTCAACTGTAAATTTTATGAAATTTATATATAAATCAAGTACTTGTGATGAAAAAAGGCATTCAGAGTAACAGATGTGCTTTATGTGTAAAATACACATCAGATTTTAAAGACTTAGCATGTACAGTATCACATTAATTATTGATAATAGGTTGAAATAATACTTTGATTATTTTGAGTTAAATAAAGTAAAATTAATATCTATTTATTTTTACTTTAGAATTACATATGTGGCTTACATTATTAGTTCTGTTGGACAGTACTATCCTATATGATGGTTACTGTCAAATCTGGATTTCTCCAATCCAGACCCTACTCTTGACTTCAAGAACCATAGTCAACTGCCTTCTCATCATTTTCACATTGTCCCATAGGTATCAAACTGAGTATGTCCAAAGCTGAACTTATCAGTCCCTCACTATATTTGTCTCAGAACAGCACAGCCATCCATCTATTTGCTCAAATTAGAAATTTAGAAGACATTTGAGTTTCTTCATTTTGCCCTGTCTCTTCCATCTTTTCAATATCTCTGTAATCCATATTTTCCTCATTATCCCCACTGCAGTTATCTTAGTTCAGGCAGGCCCTTGTTTTTCTTCCTTAGTGTACCTTAATAACTTCCTAACAAGTCTCACTACCTTCATACTTGCCTTCGGCTCGGATCATGATCCCGGAGTCCTCAGATCGAGTTCCACATCAGGCTCCTAGCTCAGCAAGGAGATTTGCTTCTCCTTCTGACCCTCTCCCCTCTCATGCTGTTTCTCTCTCTCTCCCTTTCTCTCTCTCAAGTAAATAAAATCTTAAAAAAAAAAAAAAAGAGGCTTAAATGACTGAGCCACCCAGGTACCCCTAGACAGAGAATTTCAACAAGAATTTGTTGAATATGTAGCATTTTTTAGAAATTGCAACTGATAACGTGAAAAACAAAAACAAACATCAGTACTGCCTCCCAGTTTCTTTTTTTTTTCTTTAAGATTTTATTTATTTATTTAACAGACAGAAAGAGAGAGAGACAGAGAAGGAACACAAGCAGGGAGAGTGGGAGAGGGAGAAGCAGGCTTCCCGCTGAGCAGGGAGCCTGATGCAGGGCTCGATTCCAGGACCCTGGGATCATGACCCGAGTCGAAGGCAGCCGCCCAACCAACTGAGCCACCCAGGTGCCCCTGTATGTTCTAATTCTTAGAAGAACTATTTTAAAAAGAATTCAAAGAGTTACAATTAAAAAAGAGATCAATGGAATTTTGTTAAATGTTCAAATACTCAGAAAAAAGGGCAGGAAAAGGTACAGAAGAACAAAAAACAAGACAAAATACAATTGCAGATTTAAATATAGCCATTGTGGGGCACCTGGGTGGCTCAGTTGTTAAGCGTCTGCCTTCGGCTCATATATATATAACATAGGGGCGCCTGGGTGGCTCAGTCCCTTGAACGTCCAACTCTCAGTTTCTGCTCCGGTTGTGATCTTGGAGTCATGGGATTGGCCCACTTTGGGCTCCGCTCTTTTTGGGGAGTCTGCTTGTCCCTCTCCCCTCTGCTCCTCCTCTGCTTGCACTTGCTCTCTCAAAGAAAGAAAGGAAAGGAAGGAAGGAAGGAAGAAAAAGAAAGAAAAAGAAAAAAATCTTTAAAAGAAATAACAACAAAAAAAACCACACATAAGACTGAAAGATGGAGAGAAGGCAAACCAGGTAAGGGTCTTAGAACTCAGAACCATACAGTGGTGAGTTCCCTGATTTTTCTATTTGCCTCCTATATCTCAGGCTTGGAGCAGAAGAAACTAGCAACCTGGAAATGCCAATGGACGCAGACAGAAAAATAAATGCCTGCCCTCTCATAGTCAAAGGATCAGGAAAGGGCAGGCTAGGAAGACAAAACATACTATTTTATGAAACAAGACGAAACCAGAGAGGGAGACAAACCATAAGAGACTCTTAATCTTAGGAAACAAACTGAGGGTTGCTGGGGGGGAGGGGGGAGGGGATTGGGTAACTGTGTGATGGACATTGGGGAGGGTATGTGTTGTAATGAGCACTGGGTATTATATAAGACTGATGAATCACAGACCTGTACCCATGAAACAAATAATATGTTATATGTTAATTGAATTTAAATTAAAAAATAATCCGAATTTTTTTAAAAATTGGGAAAAAACATTATTTTACCCAGTAATGTCTCTACTTCAGGCAAATACTATGGAAAAATAGTGGCCCCACCCCCACTCAAGGCAGCCAAGGCCAAGTGGGGTGCCTGGACTTCTATCCTTGCCAACTTATGATAAAGTACCCCTAACCCTGAAACCCACTCCACTGAGGTGCTCTGTCAGAGGAGACCTAATGGCGAGTCATGACTTTTACCTTTGCCCAGCATTAAGAAACCCTTCCCTCACCACCTCAGGTGTTAACAGAAGCTAACTACAGAGCCTGGACTTCTTCACTACCTGGGAGTAACAAGGCAGCAACATCCCCTTTCTGCTCCTAAAGTGGTGTCCAAGAACTAAGTAGAAATTTTATAATCTAGAGTCTCGTAACATAAAAACCCATATGTCTAGGTTTCAATAAAGATCATATGTCATTCCAAGAACCAGGAACACACTCACACACAAAAATCAATAGTTAGCAACACTAGGGGCACCTGGTTGGCTCAGTCGGTTAAGTGTCTGACTTCGGCTTGGGTCATGATCTCCGGGTCCTGAGATCAAGCCCTGCATTGGGCTCCACGCTCCTCAGAGGATAGTCTGCTTCTCCCTCTCCTTCTGCCTCTCTCCACTGCTTGTGCTCTCTCTTGTGCTTTCTCTTGCACACTCTTAAATAAATAAAATCTTAAAAAAAAATAAAGATCTAGTGGGATCTCTCTCTCCTTTTTTTTTGGTACACAATGAAACTGAAGTTTTAAGAGGTTAACAAAATTGCCATGGCCACAGGGTTGTCATGAACAGATAACCAACACTATTTTACGGTTCTCTGTATTTACTATCCAATATTTTGGGGAGTGAAAATGTGATTTTATATATTTCACCTTTTAATATTTGCATGACTTTGGAGAGTTGTGTATTTTGTGGACTTTTTAAAAAAGATTTATTTATTTTAGAGTGAGCAGGGGGAGGGCAGGAGGAGAGGGAGAGAAATCCTAAGCAGACTCCCAACTGAGCACAGAGCTCAATATGGGGTGATCCCAGGACCCTGAGATCATGACCTGGGCTGAAACCAAGAGCTGGCCACTCAACAGACTGAGCCACCCAGGTGCCTCTTGACTGATATCTAACTTTAATATACTCACCTTTCAACAAAAATGATAACCTCATGAATGGCTCTAGGTTTTATAGGGCCCACTGCATACTAAATTTGGCAAACGCTTTTTAAGAAAAAACACCACAAAATTATGACTACCCTGTTATATATAATTCAAAGTATTTATTTTTGACAGCTTACAGAGGTTTCTTTCAAATTCTCAAGTCTGTTAGTAATGCAATGTAATTTTTAGGATTGTTGTCAAATTTGGGGAAACCTCTATTGAGTTTCTTTGATATCTGAGCTATAAGAATTCAAATCTATAGAGTAAGTGCTCTTAAATATTCTTTGAATTGACCACATTCAGAGTATTCCTAGAAGATATCCCAAACTGAGATGGCCAGCAATAATGTAATTATATATGGAAGAGATTGCAAAGCACAAAAATATTTCTAATCCTTAACAAAATCTCAGAAATGCCTACTGCCACCCCAGGGTTAAAACTGGAGGGGAAAATGCAAACAAGGGGCAGCTAAAATGGAAAGAAACAGTGGTCTTAACTGACTATGGCAGAAATAGACATTTCTGCAAATTTTACAAAAACATATAAACATGAAGATATTACTGGGGCCCCTTCCATGAAGGAAACTATTAGCTTTGTACTAATTCTGCCGCTGACCTAGTTCATTGGGTTTTTTTTGAGTTTTGAATGAGGTAAGGCAGGCTTGGGAAATTTCCAGACACTTAACAAGCAGTCAATAAATGTTACCTGAAGAATGACAGATAGAATTGTTGATAATTTTTTTAAGATGTTGAGTCTGTGTGTTGGGGGAGGGGGTTCATTTTCCCTTTTGTTTTTAAACTTCCCTAACGAAATTTTTTTCAAGTCACAAGATTAAAATGTTTTAACTAAAAAAAAAAAAAAATGTTTTAACTATTTTCTATGTTGGAATTCTAATTATATAATTCCTAACTTACCTCATGAATAATTGTTACTAACAATTTATATTTTTAAGCAAAAAACTTGTAGATACAAAAATAACATACAACTATTGAAAGTATTACAAAACAATATCATAAGTTTGCCCTATTTTTAAAATTTTACTTTTTATAGGTATTATAAGTACCTGAGAAAACATGTCCAGTTCTAAATGTAACATTGGATTTTGTTGGAGAATCTGCAACCTCCCTGGCTGTGAGCATAGAGAGACATCTATAACATCACTGGTTCTCTTGATGGAGCAAAATGCTTGCTGAAGAAGCTGTATGTAGATTCCACCCTAATTATCAGAGATGCATCAAACCAGAGAATTTCTAGTAGCCAAATAAGCATGAATTATGTTTACTTTGGAAATATGCATTTCCCCATCCCAAAATAAAATTGGTATATGAAAAAAATTTTAAGTTATATTCCTACCTCAAACCAAATTCCAGGAAAAAAAATTAAAGTTGGAGTAAAGAGTTAAAATTGAAGCTATATAAGAAAAATAAACATTGATGAATATTTTTATGTTCTTTAAAGGGAAAAGACATTCTCAATATAAAAGTATTACAGCAAAAGTGCCAAAAAAAAACCCTAATGTATGAGTTCCCACATGTGTATTTTGTGGACTTGCTACATGGAGATGATAGTTTCATTAAGATTTTTACTTTGGGGGTGCCTGGGTGACTCTGTGGTTAAGCGTCTGCCTTGGGCTAAGGTCATGATCCCAGGGTCCTGGGATCCAGCCCTGCATTGGGCTCCCTGCTCCGCGGGAAGCCTGCTTCTCCCTCTCCCACTCCCCGTGCTTGTGTTCCCTCTCTCACTGTGTCTCTCTCTCTCAAATAAATAAAACCTTAAAAAAAAAAAAAGATTTTTACTTTGTGGTGTTAAGTGTGGTCAATATTTTCGTCTGTTCTATGATATCTTTTTTCTGTGAATGTCTTTAATGCATTTGTCATTTTTGCAGCTTTTTCACATTTTTCCTTACAAAATTTTTGTGCTAATATTGTGCCAGAGCTTTTCTTCAACATTTACTTTATAATGACATGGTTTTTCCTCGTCCAGCTTTTGCATTTGAGTTTATGGTTGGTGAGAGGGGCCAGGGCTCCCTGCCAGGCTTCAGACCTTTCTAAGGCTCTCTCTTCACTGTCATAGAGACCACTGACTGATTGCAGCCACGATGACTCCCCTGAGAAATATTTTGTGTAGCCCTGTTCCCTTTGGTCCTCTGACCCAAGCTGAGTCTGGAAGGATTTCTGTCACCAGCCCTGCATTCCCAGACCCTTCACCAGCAGCGGCAAATAGTACAGGGCCCTTGCATTTACCAACGAGCCCTTGACCTTCATAGAGTAAGATTCTGCTGGATCTTTCTGAGATCTGCTGCTAGGAGCCCTCTTAGATACTCTGTGCATTTTCTCTGTATCCCAACCTCATGACTTCTGCTGAAGCTCACCCCTCAGTTGTTAGATTTACAGGTTAAAGAATTTGCATTTCTGGATGAGTTTCTCCTTTTCAGGAAGTATACTTTTGCTGGTACTTTCTGAGTTTTACCATGAGGCCCCTTGCTGTTTTCTTTGCATTTTCTGTTTAATTTTGATTGGTTTTCTTTAGGGCTCTACAGATTTTGTCTGACACCTATTTGCTAAAAAACAGGGCAATATTTTTTTTTATCTTTATTTCTTTTCGTTGTTTCTAACTTTTTCTTGTTGCTTTGTTTGATTTCTCAGGGGAGGAGAAAGATAGTAAGGTTACCAATGTGTTCATACTGGAGTTACATCCAGTGTTGCTATTTAGAAGCCTAATGCAACTCTGATTCTCATTTTATTCAGAACCTGTCTCCTCATTCTCCTTGAGACTCTTTTTATCTTCTCTAATATGCTAGAATTGGATGAAAATGTGCCTGTTGTGTATCTTTTCTTATTTGGGGTACATGATGGACCCTTTCAATCTGAATACTTGAATCCTTCAATTCTTGGAAAATTTATTTTATTACTTTTTATATAATTTTTATTTAATATACTCCTCCCCATTTTTCATTTTGCCTCTTTCTGGAATTCCAATTACCCTTGGAATTCAATTATTATGGACTGAATCTCTAAGTCTCCTATCATTTCTTAGTTTTTTAAGTCTTGGCTTCTTTTTTCTGTTTCTGGGAGGTTTCCTTAGTTATATAACTTCCAGCCATCTATTGAATTTTTTATTTCAGCTGTCAAAATCCTAATTTCCAAGACCTGAGTCTTGTTCTCTGTTGTTTCTTTTTTTTTATTGAAATACTATGCTTATTTCTGGATTCCCTTTATCCCGCTGAAAAAAATTTTTAAATGTTATTTTGTAGGCATTATTTGTTTCACCCAAGATCCCTTTTTCTTATTATCTTAAATTTACTTTTCCTTTCCAAGACCTTTCGATTTGATTCCTGGATATTCTTTCATATTTAATGTTACCTGTGGAGCTTTACTTGTGAGTCACTGGTTAGAAAGCCATCTATTTTGGGGGCATCCTTCGTATCAGTCTGATATTGAGCCTTGTGCTTAGTGCTGAATTGCTCTCCAAATCTTTTGGTTCTCCTGGCTGATAATATTTTGCATATAGGACAGGGAAAAGGGACTGAAAGTGACAATGTTTCAAAAACAGACTTCCACTGAATTCCCTTTTCAGCTCCCACTCATGCCCACAACTATACCTTGTGCCTTGGGCCCTGTATGTCTCCTTTTGACTAAATGCAAAGAATGTCTTGTGAATAGGTATGTGGAGATGTTCAGTAGGAGGGGTTTACAGTCTCTCAGCCTCTCTCTGTTATGTGGAACCTTAATCTACACCATCCTTTGTATCTTACAGTTCTGAGTCGGTTCTGAGTCCCTTTTGGGTTTTCTGGGGCAAACTGGTTTGCTTCCTCTTCCCTGTGAAATCAGTTACTACTCTGTTTTCTGTCTCCCTAAGTTTTCTCAACTGTGTAATGGAAACAATGCCAGATGATATCTCATAAGGTTGTATGAATCAAATGAAGTTTTACATATGTAATATGCATAACAGCACCTAGCTTGAAGTAATCATTCTACAAATGGTAGTTATTAGTGTTATATAACCTCTCAAAATCCCAGACACTCCTGTTCATATTAATTCTCTAGATGATGGTGCCCCCCAAAAAATCTCTGTTGCTGTCTTTGTGGATTTATTAATTTCTATATGTTCATCTTAGAAAAAAAATTGGGAAATGAAATAAATTCATTCTTTAATTCTGCCATTTCAATGTCTTAATTACTAGATATTTATAAATTATAGCATCTGATAGTTAATAACTATTTTTTAAAAGATTTATTTGTGAGAGAGAGATCCCATGCGCACAAGCGCAGGGTCGGGGTGGGCAGAGTGAGAGGGAGCAGATTCCCCTCTGAGCACAGAGCCTGATGGAGGCCAATTCCAGGACCCTGAGATCACAACCCATGCCAAAATCAAGTGTTGGCCGCTTAACTGACTGACCATCCAGGAACCCCTTTAACTCAATATTCTTTAAGATTATTATTACTATTGGGGTGCCTGGGTGGCTCAGTCAGTTAAGCATCTGCCTTCGGCTCAGGTCATGATCCAGGGTCCTGGGACTGAACCCCTTGTTGGGCTCCCTGCTCAGCGGGAAGCCTGCTCCTCCTCCCTGTTTGTGCTCTCCTGCACTCTCTCTTTTCTTTAAAAAAAAAAAAAGTATTATTACTATTTTCATTAATTTATTAATCCAGATGAGTTTTATAATCATTTGACTAGTCTTCCCCCACCCCATTCTCCCCCAAAATACCCTTGAAATTTTTATTGGAATTATACTTAAGTAATTTTCAAATCTGGAAAGAAGTTATATCTTTACAAAACTGATTCTTCCAATTCAAGTACAAGGTGTTTCAACTTAGTTTTTCTTTTCCTCAGTAAATATTTGCATTTTTAAAATATAGATCCTATATACTTATGAATTTAATTCCTATGCATTTCATATTTTTATATTATGTGTTGCTACTCCAAATGGGACATTTTTATTTTTATAATTGGTCATTGCTATATAGAAAAATAGTGATATTTATATGTTTTCCTTTTAAGTCTCCACATTACTCTTTTGATTCAAATCAGTTTTATAAGAAGGGGAAAAGGTTTCTTCCTCAAATAATGGTCATTTACCTCCTCTTTCAAATACATTTTGCTCCATTCTTTTCTTTATCTTAGAGCATTGCTTATGACTTATAGACATTAGAGTAGCAGTAACAGGCAAGTTTATTTTCTCCCTCACTTACATAGGAATGTCTTTAGTGTTGTTATGGCTGATTACTTGGTTTGGTTGGAGATAAGACATTCTTTTTTTTTTTTTTTAAGATTCCATTTATTAATTTGAGATAGAGCACAAGCAGGGGGGCAGAGGGAGAGGGAGAAGCAGGCTCCCCACTGAGCAAGGAGCCAGACGCAGGGCTCAATCCTAGGACTCCAGGATCATGACCTGAGCCAAAGGCAGGTCTCACTGAGCCACCCAGGCATCCCGAGATAAGACATTCTTTAACAAGCGTCCAACTGATTTGTATTTTGCTTTTGCTCTTTGAGCAAAAAAAAGTTTACACATACACACACACACATACATGCACACGCACACATCTCACGCATATTCTCATTAAAGGAAAACAATTATTTGGGATTCTAAAATCTGGGACCATTGTGGCAGATAATGAAGCTCTATCCTCAGAGGAAAAAAGTAGGCCATTTTGTATTTGAGAATGGCAGGATCCAGAGGCAAAAAAGAGGGAAAAGGAAAAGAAAGGGGCTCTGTCTAGCTCCTTGGAGATACCTGCCACATAATCCTGGTAGCACTTCCAGGGTCATTTGCTTTCCACGTAAATCTATTTTATGATCATGCTAGAATTGTGTGAAGACTACACCTCATGATTTTTAAAGTAATCTATTTGGCATTATTTTATTCTGTCATTATGAAGTAAGTCAAATATGTGAACAGCAACTGCTATATCATTGGTTCAAAAGTTATTGAATAGGTAGGGCCATTTGCTCCTTAACCAAATGATCCTGATTGTATTATTCCTGTGGGTTATTTCATCTACCTTTTTTCTAATTTTTGTCTACCACTCACTTTCTAGCTCTTTACTTGTAACTTTCAGTATCCTTACCTCTAGTAAGTTCCTCTGTCTCTGGTAATTTGCTGCTTATGATCATCTTGGACTCAAGAATGCACTAAACCGGGGCGCCTGGGTGGCTCAGTTGTTAAGCGTCTGCCTTCGGCTCAGGTCATGATCCCAGGGTCCTGGGATCGAGCCCTGCATCGGGCTCCTTGCTCAGTGGGAAGCCTGCTTCTCCCTCTCCCACTCCCCCTGCTGTGTTCCCTCTCTCGTTGTGTCTCTCTCTGTCAAATAAATAAAATCTTAAAAAAAAAAGAAAGCACTAAACCCACTTCATATAATTAAAGAGTAAATACGCTATGACTTAGGGTCTGAGGGTACCACCCATGATTAGTAGAATAATTTTTATGTAATAACATTTATTTTGGGTTCTAGAGAGCTAACAAAAATTATTTAGGGGTGCCTGGCTGCCTCAGTCCGTTGAGTGTCTGCTTTCGGCCCAGGTCATGATCTCGGAGTCCTGGGATCGAGCCCTGTGTTGGGCTCCCTGCTTAATGGGGAACCTGCTTCTCTCTCTCCCTCTGCAGCTCCCCCTGCTTGTGCTCTCTGTCAAATAAATAAATGCAATCTTTAAAAAAAAAGATACTCTTAATTTAAAGAAATATCAAAGATCAGAATAGTGTATGTAAAATCCTACAATTTGTAAAAAATATATGTGCATGGTTATTCACACATGGACAATTTGGAAATGTAGATAGGAAAGCGGTAGGAGTGGTTACCTCTGGACCATGTGTTTGGTAGAAGACATTTTTCAATATGTAAACATTTGGGGTGCCTGGGTGGCTCAGTCGTTGGGCATCTGCCTTCGGCTCAGGTCGTGATCCCAGGGTCCTGGGATCGAGCCCCGCATCGAGCCCCGCATCGGGCTCCCCGCTCCATGGGAGGCCTGCTTCTCTCTCTCCCACTCCCCCTGCTTGTGTTCCCTCTCTCAGTGTGTCTCTCTCTGTCAAATAAATAAAATCTTAAAAAAAAATATGTAAGCATTTGGATCTTTAAAAAAAATATTTCACTATATGCATGTATTACTCATTCAAAATTAGTATAATTTATTAATTTAAATAATTTAAAAAAGATTTTATTTATTTATTTGAGAGAGAGACACACACACCGAGTGGGGGGGGATGGGCAGAGAGAGGGAGAGAGAGAAGCAGACTCCCTGCTGAGCAGGAAGCCCAGTTAACAATGTATCTTTAGGATAATTGCACATAAGTACATAAAACTGCTGTATTCATTTAAGTTTTTTTTCTTGAAGCATAACATATATATAAAACAATGCATGAGTTGTAAGTGTCCAGTGTGATCTTCCACAAATTGAACATACCTATGTAACCAGAACACAGATCAGAGCAGTGAACATTACCAGCATCCCAGAAGATCTTTGTGCCACTTACAGAACTGTGCACTCACTATTTCCAAATCATAACCACTATCCTAATTTTTTTTTAAGTAATCTCTACACCCAACCTGGGGCTAGAACTCAGGTACCCCAATCCTAATTTCTAATAGCCAATTTTGTATGGTTGCTAATGTTTCCACTGTTCGGATATATCCTACTTTATTTGAAATCACTTTAAGATGGACATTTAGGTTGTTTCTGATTTTTTTATTGTTACAAACAATGCTGCTAGGAATATCCCTGTGCATGGGCCATTTCAAATACTTGAGCACATCTGAAGGATAAATTCCTAGAAATGAGTATTATACATTTTGACAGATACTACTGAATTGCATTTCACTAATGTAAAATTTATAATTCTAGCAGTCCTTTAAGATGCCTCTTTCCCCACATATTTGCTTATACAGCATATTAAAATTTTTTTTATTTTTATGGGGTGCCTGTGTGGCTCAGTCAGTTAAGCATCCTACTCTTGGTTTCAGCTTGGTCATGATCTCCTAGTGGTGGGATTGAGCCCTGTTTTGGGTTCTGTGCACAGTGCGGAGTCTGCTTCAGATTCTCTCTCCCTCTCCCTCTCACCTACACTCTCTCAAATAAATAAATAAAATCTTTAAACAATTTCTTTTATTTTTACAATATGTATAGGTATAAATATATATTTACAATATGTATAGTACCTCTTTATACTTTTAGATTACATTTCTTTTTATGGATAAGTGTAAGCATTTTCATATATATTTAGGAGGTATTTTATTACTTATGAGCAGTCTGTTCATGTCCTTTACTTTTTAACTTACTTGAAGTCATAGGATGTTAAGAATAGAAAGGAATCCATGCCTTCATTTTTATTTTATTTTATTTTTTAAAGATTTTATTTTTTATGTAATCTCTCTACCCAATGTGGGGCTCCAGTCCACATCCCTGAGATCAAGAGTTGCATGCTCTCCAACTGAACCAGCCAAATGCCCCTCCATGCCTTCATTTTTAAAATGTGGAAATTAATCCAAGCAAAGTTATGGCTCAATATTATTGTATTTCAGATATTAATGGCTACCAGAATCATTACCTCTAGGTAAATGAGATGTAACTATACATGAAAACTCGAAATGGGGCAAAAGATAAATTAGGGGATTGAGAAATAAGCTGATGTACTCAATGAAGATCTTATGAACTACAATAACAGACCCAAGACCCAAGTATTCCCTCAAAGTTCTTAACTCAAGCCACAATAATAGACCCAAGGTCCAAGTAAAGCCATTAGAAACATCTCCCTCCAGTTAAAAAAATCTTGCTTTGGAGCACCTGGCTGGCTCAGTCAGTGGAGCATGCAACTCTCGATCTCAGGGTTATGAGTTCAAACCCCACACTGGGTATAGAGATTCCTTAAAAAAAAATCTTAAAAAAATAATTTAAAAAATCAATAATCAAAAATCTTGCTTTGACTGTGATGAGTACCAGTTGCTGTATGAAAGTGTTAAATCACTACATTGTATACCTTAAACTAATATTACACTGTATGTTAACTAACTGGAATTTAAATAAAAACTTCCAAAAAAATAAATACTCTAACACGGAAAAGAAAAATCTTGCTTCGACCCTGAACCCATCAGTAAATAACCTCACTTCTCCAACCCTACCTATTCCAGTCAGTTATCCACATTACAGGACCTATATTAAAACCATTCAATAGAAATACTAATACCCATTCAAAAGCCCTTCCTAACTTCCTTAGATTATGATTCTCCTAAGCTTTGCCCTGGTGTGTGTGTGTAGGGGGAAAGGGGGTTCTCCCTTGATGTAGCAAGCTAAACATACTTGGCTTATTGTGACTTAGGCATGTCACTGTTGATCTTCCATTGGTGGGCTTTGGCAGTTTAGAAGTTCCACAGAGACTCTGTTGAGATCCCTATTATCATGGACCAGGATCCTCAACATGGTAACTATGTGCATATCTGAGACTGCTTAAGTCTACCTTGCCCATAATGATGGTACCTCCATAACTGAATCTGAGCTTTAAACTTTCATGGTGACTTTCAGCATAAGTTTATTTATTCTTTTTACTCCTAGAATTAAGAATAAAATGTTAGATTCTGATCAATTTGTATTATTTTGTCTTTTGGTTAGATTTGGCTTGTATCATTGTCTCCTGTTCCTTTTTACCTTTCATTTTGATGTCTTCTATGTTGTTTTTCTGTAAAGGAAAAGTCTTTGAGGAGAGGGCAAGCATCGGGCTGATGAGCCTATCATTTGAGTTGTCCTGAAGACAAAAGAACAGAAAGTCTTGTTAGAATGTCATCCTTTTGGGGGTGCCTGGCTGGCTTGGTAGAGTGTGCGACTCTTGATCTTGGGGTTGTAGGTTCGAGTCCCATGTTGGGTGTAGAGATTACTTAAAAATAAAATCTTTAAAAAAAAAAAAGAATGTTGGGCGCCTGGGTGGCTCAGCTGGTTAAGCGACTGCCTTCGGCTCAGGTCATGATCCTGGAGTCCCAGGATCGAGTCCCGCATCGGGCTCCCTGCTCGGCAGGGGGTCTGCTTCTCCCTCTGACCCTCCTCCCTCTCGTGCTCTCTGTCTTTCATTCTCTCTTTCTCAAATAAATAAATGAAATCTTAAAAAAAAAAAAAAAAGAATGTCATCCTTTCAACAAATTTTGTCCTGGGTCATCTTTCAGAAGCTTATAAAAATTCTTCTCAGTATTGGTTTTTGTACCTCTTAGAACTGACTTGATTATCTTCACCTGTTCGAAACTAGGACTGCAAGTTGGCAGGCCCACAGGCCTTAACGAGAGTCAGCCATTAGTTAGTATATGGAGACAAAAGGTGCAAAAACAACACTATCTCTTTCAGTTTTCATGGGTTAATCTACTCTCCACTAGGATGGACACTTGTTTCTTACATATTTTCTCATTGCTGTCCTAACTAATGCTCCTACCTTTCCAAGTGGCACAATTTTACCAAGGGTAATTGAGAACTACAGTAGGCACTTTGGGGAACTTTAATTATGAGTAAAATTGGACATTTCAGGGGGGCATATCAGAGATGATAAATTTTGAATTAATTTAGAGAATTTAAATCTTGGTTTCCCTGAATTATACCAAACAGCATTTTTATTAGTATGTCCCTAAGCAATTAAGGCCTTGTTAGAAAAGATGGATATAGGAAAACCAAAAAAGGATCTAAATGTTTCTGAGGTCCAAAGAACTCCATCCAAACATCATCCATGCCAGCAAAGGTTGACGGGGGGGGGGGGGGGGCGCTAGATTTCCACCCTCATCAGCCTAAGGGGGTGTACTCATCTCCATCCCTCCCCCACTGGGCTAAAGAAGAAAAGTCACATTGTCCTATCAATTGACACAGAAAAGGCATTTAACAAAATTCAGTGCTTATTTGCGATTAAAAAAAAAAAACTTTCAAAAAACCACAAAAGCCCTATAGTTAACGTTATACTTAAGGTATAAGAGTAAATGTTTTCCCCCTGAGATCAGGAACAAGATGAAGATATCTATTTTCACCACTCTTCTTTAACATAGTGCTAGACATTCTAGCCAGTAAATGGAGGCAAGAAAAGGAAATAAAAGGCATACAGATTGTAAAGAAAGAAATCAAAACTGTCCCTATTTGCAGATAACTGACTATATAGATAATCTCAAGGAGTCTCAAAAAAAAAAGAAAAAAACTTGCTAAAACCAAATGAGTGACTTCAGCAAGGTCACAAACACTAGATCAATATACAAAACAACTGTATTTCTGTATACTAGCAATGATCATATAGGCACCAAAGTTAAAAATACACTATTTACCATCACTCAAAAAAATCAAAACAGGGGCACCTGGGTGGCTCAGTCGTTAAGCGTCTGCCTTCGGCTCAGGTCGTGATCCCAGGGTCCTGGGATCGAGCCCCGCATCGGGCTCCCTGCTCTGCGGGAAGCCTGCTCCTCCCTCTCCCACTCCCCTTGCCTGTGTTCCCTCTCTCGCTGTGTCTCTCTCTGTCAAATAAATAAAATCTTAAAAAAAAAAAATCAAAACAAAACAGAACCTTAAGTATAGGAGTATATGCTAAACACTACACAATGCTAATGAAAGAAATCCTAGAAGACCTAAATAGATGGAGAAATGTGCTGTGTTCATGGACTGGAGTACACAATATAGTAAAAATGTCAATTCCCATAAAACTTATTTACAGCTTTAATGCAATTCCAATCAAAATCCCAGCAAGACTTTTGTAGACTTACACAGGATTTCTAAAATTCATATGGGAAGGCAAAGGAACTAGAACAGCTAAAACAATTTTGGAAAAGAAGAATAAAGTGGAAGTAATCAGTCTACTTGATTTCGAGACTTACTATATAGCTACGGTAATCAAGATTGCATGATATTGGTAGAGGGATAGACATAGTTCAGTGGAACAGAATGGAAAACTTAGAAATAGACCCATGCAAACATCTCCAGCTAATTTTTTTTTTAAGATTTTATTTATTTATTTCACAGAGAGAGACACAGCGAGAGAGGGAACACAAGCAGGGGGATTGGGAGAGGGAGAAGCAGGCTCCCTGTTGAGCAGGCAGCCCGATACGGGGCTCGATCCCAGGAACCCGAGATCATGACCTGAGCCGAAGGCAGATGCTTAACGACTGAGCCACGCAGGTGCCCTCCAGCTAATTTTTGATAAAGGTACAAAAAGAGGAACTATAGCTTTTTCTTTTTTTTTTTATTTAAGATTTTATTTATTTATTTGACAGAGAAAGACACGGCAAGAGAGGGAATACAAACAGGGGGAGTGGGAGAGGGAGAAGCAGACCCCCCCGCTGAGCAGGGAGCCCGACTCGGGACTCGATCCCGGGACTCCAGGATCATGACCTGAGCCGAAGGCAGTCGCTTAACCAACTGAGCCACCCAGGCGCCCAAACTATAGCTTTTTCAACAACTATTGCTGAAGCAAGTGGACATGATAGTCCAAAAAAATGAACCTCAACCTAAACTTCATACCTTATAAAAAATTAACTCGAATCATGAACTAAAATGTAAAATGTAAACTATAAATCTTTTAGAAAAAAAAAACAGGATAAAATCTTTGGGATCTAAGAACACAAAGTGTTCTTGGAGTTAACACCATGATCCATAAACGAAAAATTGATAAAATGGGCTTCATCAGAATTAAAAGTTTTGCTCTGTGAAATACACTGTCAAGAGGATGAAAGACAAGCTATAGAGTGTGAAAAAATATTTAGAGACCACATATACAATGAAAGACTAGTATCTAGAATATATAAAGAGGTCTCAAACACAATAGTAAAAAAAAAAATCCAATTAGAAAATGGGCAAAAGACATGAAGAGACATTTTGACACACAGAATATACAGATGGCAAGCACACGAAAAGATGATCAATATCATTTACCATTAGTAAAATACAAATTAAAACTATAATGTGACAGTACTACACACTTAGAATGGCTAAAATAAAAAATAGTGACAATACAAGATACCAGCAAGAATGTGGAGAAACATCACTCATATATTGCTGGTGGGAATGTAAAATGTTACAGCAACTCTGGAAAACAGTTTGGCAATTTCTTTTAAAAAAAAGGGAAAAAAAGTAAACTTGCTAAAACCATATGACTTGATAATTGCACTTTTGGGTATTTATCCCAGAGAAATGAAAACTTATGTTCACATAAAAAACCTTTACAGAAATGTTCATAGCAGCTTTATTTGTGACAGCCAAAAGCTGGAAACCACCCACATGTCTTTCAACATGTGAATGGTTAAACCTGTGTTACATCCATACCATGGAATACTACCCAGCAATAAAAAAGGAACATGAAAGGACCTGGATGAATCTCCAGAAAATTATTCTGAGTGGAAAAAAAAAAGCCAATTCCAAAAGTTATAAACTATGTGATTCCATTTATATAGCATTCTTGAAATGATAAAATTATAGAAGTGGAGAACAGATTAATGGTTGCCAGGGGTTAAGGAGGAGTTGGAGTAGGGAAGAAAAAGGGTCTGGCTAGAAGGGGACAACAAGAGGAATCCTTCTGGTAATAGACATTATTTTGTATCTTGGCTATATCACTGTCAATATCCTGGTTGTGATACTGTACTACAGTTTTTTGTCTTTTTTTTTTAAAGATTTTATTTATTTATTTGACAGAGAGAGAGATAGCGAGAGCAGGAATACAAGCAGGGGGAGTGGGAGAGGGTGAAGCAGGCTTCCTGCTGAGCAGGGAGCCCCATTGCGGGGCTCGATCCCAGGACCCTGGGATCATGACCTGAGCCGAAGGCAGACGCTTAACGACTAGTCGAGCCACCCGGGTGCCCCTTTTTGTTTGTCTTTTAAAGCTTTTATTTTTAAGTAAGCTCTACACACAATGTGGGGCTCCGACTCACAACCCCAAGACCAAGAGTTGCACATTCCACCAACTAAGCCAGCCAGATGCCCCCTTCCTACAGTTTTGAGTAATGAATAATATTACCTTCAGGGGAAACTGGGAAAAGGATACATAATATCTCTCTATATTCTTTTTGTTTTGTTTTAAACAGTTTTACTGAGATAAAATTTATATACAAACAACAAACTAAAGTCTATAATGTTTTTTAATATATTCACAGATAGGTACAACTATCACTACAATTTTAGACTGTAAAATTTTATCCATATATCCCCTTCCCCAGCCCTAAACAACCACTAATTTATTTCTCTGTAGATTTCCCTGTTATGGACACTTAATATGAATAGAATCATATAATATGTGGTACTTTGTGACAGTCTTTCACTTAGCATAATGTTTTGAAGATTCATCCATGATGTAGTATGTATCAGTACTTCATTCTTTTTATGGATGAATAATATTTCACTGTGTATGAATATACTACATTTTATTTATCCATTTATCAACTGTTGAGTATTTGGGTTGTTTCCACCTCTTGGCTATTATGAATAGTGCTTCTGCAAACATTCTTGGACAAGTTTTTGCATGGACATATGTTTTTACTTCCCCTGGATATAAATCTAGTAGTAGAATTGCTGGCCTGTATGGTAACGTTTATGTTTAATCATTTGAGAAACTGCCATACTACTTTCCAAAGTAACTGCAAATTTTACATTCCCACTAGCCATGTATAAGTGTTACTAATTTTCCACATCCTTGTCAGCTCTTGTTATTATCTGACTTTTGATCTTAGCCATCCTGGTGAAGTAGTATCTCATCATGGTTTTGATTTGCACTTTACTGATGACTAGTGATGCTGAGCATATTTTCATGTGCTTACTGGTCATTGTGTATCTTTACATACCTTTGTATATCTTTATATTCTGGATGCAAGTCTCTTACCACATAAATGATTTACAAATATTTTCTCCCATTCATTGGGTTGTCTTTTTACTTTCTTGATGGTGTCCTTTGAAGCACAAAGGTTTTTAATTTTTATGAAGTTTAATTTATCTAGTGAGTTTTTTAAATTTCAGTTATTACACTTTCCAACTCCAGAATTTCCACTGGGTTTTTTTCTTTAATTTCTATCTCGTTATTGGTATTCTGTATTAGATATGACATTGTCATATCTTCTTTTACGTCTTCATCATGTTTTCCTGTAGTTTTGTGAATGTGCATAATGGCTAATTTGAAGTCTTACAAATCTGTTTTCTTAGAAAGTTTTTTTTGCCTTTTTTTTTTTTTTTTTTAATAGTGTATGGATTATACTTGTTTCTTTGCTTGCCTTTATTTTGTAGGAAACTGGACATTTTAGATAATATATTGTAGCAGCTCTGTGGACTGGTGTCCCCCCTCCCTCTAGGACTTATTATTTGCTCATTTATTTAGTGACTGGCTGGATTATTTCAGTGAAGTCTATGTCCCCCGCCCAGGGTAAAGCCTCTATGTTGCTTCTCAAGGAATGTGCAACGTCCCACAGTCACCATGGGATGACATTGGTTTTGCTTGGGCTCTCTCACTCCTTCCCTGATCATACCCAACAGATAAAATGCATTACTTCCCACTGGTCATTCTACTGTTTTCAACAATGCCCTGGAAGATAAATTGCTCTACAAAGTAATCCAATCAAATTCTCTCTCCTGTGAAGGAACAGTTTCTGAGATCACGGATATTTATTTTGTTCTCTTAGATATCTTATTCCATGGTTCTCATGAAAACTAGGCAGCCTCCAGTTTATCCTGTATTTTGAATGTCCTCCCAATTGCCTTTCAGCACAATTTGCACTGTTCTTGAAAGTATCTACAGGGTTGAACTTCTCCACCACCTTTTGCAAATGAAGTCAGCTTCTGTGTGAGTAGATTGGGAGCTATCTCACAGCCTGCTTTTCCTCTAAGGCAAAATTTCTAAACTAGGGCTCTGGGCAATGGCAAGTTTCTCTTTTAGTGACATTCCATTCTAGGAGCTGAACAGTTGATGGAGGAGTGGAGGCATCAGCCTGAGGTTCTCTGGTCTTCCCTCTCCTGGAATAGATCACTGTCTTACCAGGTGAGTCAAGGGTGGTAAGGGGCTCAGTCTTCTCAGTGTGCTGTGTTCAAGGTAGAACTTCTGATCCATTAGTGTCAGTTGCATGGAGAAGGAGAATTGCTACCTCTCAGCAGCACTCACCTGAGATTTAACCTCAGCAACAGGTAGCTGGGGACAAGATGACAAATGTAGATACCCTGCTCCTTCCAGGAAAAGAGCTCTCTCTAACTGAGAGCTAGGGGTTAGGGAGTAGAGGGAAAACCCTTTGTTCCTGGCTGCACCAGTCTGGAATGGAGTCTCTGTCTCACTGAGGTGGGAGGGGAGTGGTAGGGAGTGATCTTGGTTGGAATACCACAGACTCTTCCCTTTGTTAACAGAATTTTCATAGATTTTCTTTAATCGACGTTTCTTCATTTGCTATTTATCCTTAGGACTGCTTCCATAGGCTTTAAATGGTTTTTTAGATACAATCCTCACCAGTTTCACTTGGGAACAGGTCAACATAGCTCCTTACACTATCATGCCAGAAATACTACGAATTATTTTTTAAAAGTGTATGTGAATGTAAACTTATCTCAAAAGAAAATAAACTGGGGCGCCTGGGTGGCTCAGTCGTTGGGCGTCTGCCTTCTGCTCGGGTCGTGATCCCAGGGTCCTGGGATCGAGCCCCGCATTGGGCTCCCTGCTCGGCGGGAAGCCTGCTTCTCCCTCTCCCACTCCCCCTACTTGTGTTCCTTCTCTCGCTGTCTCTCTCTGTCAAATGAATAAATAAAATCTTTAAAAAAAAGAAAAAAGAAAATAAACTAGGGGCACCTGGGTGGCTCAGGCACTTAAGCATCTGCCTTCAGCTCGGGTCATGATCCCAGGGTCCTGGAATCCAGCCCCATGGCAGGTTCCCTGCTCAGCAGGGGGCCTGCTTCTCCTTCTCCCTCTGCCTGCCGCTCCCCCTGCCTGTGCTCTCTCTCTTTCTCTGTCAAATAAATAAATAAAACCTTAAAAAAAAAAAAGGAAACTAATCACAACATAAATATATAGTATGGCTAAACTACATCTAAGACAAGTATTATAGGTCTCTTGGTAGTAAAAGTAGACCCACAAGAAAAGCAGTTAATCAATTATCTCTGATATTCTAACCCTTAATATCTACAAAGTGATTACCAGGTAACATGCAAGGAAGGCTCTTGACATGATTCTGAGTATCTGTATTCTCTGTACAAACGTCAAGAAATCATGTAATGAATGGAATTTTTAAAAAGGAAGTGAATGAGTTCGTAATTAAAATTTTTAAAAAGAGAGGAGGCAAGACTCTTCCTTATAGAAAAATGCCAACTGAAAAAAGTTGAGACACAGTAGAGTTGGAATATTACCGTTTTGTAACCATCATAGTAAAAATTGGTATCATCAGATTATACTCGCTATAGAGAAATAAGTTTCATGAAGAGCGTAATGTTTGCATGGTCTGAAAGTATACCCCCACAGATTACTTATTAGTTGTAAGGGGGAAAACTACATTGTGGTGATACTGGATAACACCTAGAGCAGATGATTAAAATTAAAATCCTTAATGAGGGGCAGTTAACCATCATGTGCTTCTAGATGCAATAATCTAAAACACTTCAACATCATTTACAGTGTTTTGTCTGGTAATGCAAAACTTGAATCTAACTGTAAGGAAACCTCTGACAAACCAAAATTGAAGAACATTTTATAAAATAATTGGTCGTTGTACTTCAAAAATATTATCATGAAAGATAAAGGCTGAAAAACTCCAAATTAAAGAAAATTAGAGCAATGACAACTCAATGCATTATGTGATCCTGGACTAGACAACTGATAAAATGTGATAAGGACTGTAGATAGGGGGGGAAAGTATCATATAAATGTTAAATCTCCAGATTTTAATAATACTAATTCTTTGGACTGCATGTTTTTGTGTCCCCCAAAATTCATATGTTGAAACCCTGATTCCCAATGGGATGGTATTTGGAAATGGACCTTTGGGAGGTAATAGGTCATGAGGGTGGAGCCCTCATGATGGGATTTGTGTCCTTATAAGAAAGACACAAGAAGGCTTGCTTTTCTTTCTGCTCGCCATCATGTGAAGGTAAAAGAAGACTGCAAACCAGGAAGACTGCCCTCACTGAGAACCAAGTCCGCTAGCATCTTGATATTGGACTTCCCAGCCTCCTGACTGCGAGTAATAAATGTTTGTTGTTTAAGCCACCTATTCTATAGTAAATTGTTATAGCAGCCCAAGCAGACTAAAACAAGTACTATGGTTATGTAAAAGAAAATTCTGATTCTTAGGAAATACACACTGAAAACATTAAGGTGTAAGGAGGCATGATAAATGCAACCTACTCTCTGATGATTTAGAAAAATATATATGTATCCTTATGTCTCTGTTAGTATAGAGAATATGATAAAACAAATGTTTTTTGTGCAATTTTTCTTTAAGTGTGAAACCATACAGAGATGTTTTGCTTCTGCTTAGGATTTTTCATTCTCCTTTAGCTGTGTGAAGAGACATATTAAAAATGATTTAGGGGCGCCTGGGTGGCTCAGTCGGTTAAGCGGCTGCCTTCGGCTCAGGTCATGATCCTGGGGTCCTGGGATCGAGTCCCGCATCGGGCTCCCTGCTCGGTAGGGAGCCTGCTTCTCCCTCTCCCTGCCTCTCTGCCTACTTGTACTCTCTCTCTCTCTAATAAATAAATAAAAATCTTTAAAAAAATGATTTAAATTCCTTCACAGTTGCTCTTCAATAAATGGACTTTGACAATTATTCTAACATGTACATTATCACAGAGGAAGTTAGATCTTAATACTTATGGTTGGCCAGCAAGACTGTTACAATTACATCTATGCATATACTATTGCAACAAGACCAATTCCTTTAATGAATATAAAGCAGTTTTAATACTTTTGGTTGTCTATGGTGTTTTCAAAACTTGGGATGCCTGAGTGGCTCAGTCAGTTAAGTGTCTGTCCGTTTAAGTGTCTGCCTTTGGCTTCAGGTCATGATCCCAGGGTCCTGGGATCCAGCCCCGCCGCATCAGGCTCCTGAGAGGAGAGCCTGCTTCTCCCTCTCCCTCTGCCCCTCCTCCCCTTGTTTTCTCTCTCCTTCGCACTGCTCTCTCTCTCAAATAAATAATCTATTTTTTAAAAAATTTTATTTATTTGAGAGAGATAGAGCACGAGTGGGGAGGAGAGGGAGGAGGAGGGGAGGGAGAAGGAGGAGAGGGAGAAGCAGACTCCCCGCTGAGCAGGAAGCCCAACATGGGGCTCCACCCCAGGACCCTGGGATCATGACCTCAGCCGAAGCCAGACGCTTAACCAACTGAGCCACCCAGGTGCCCCTAAATAAATAATCTTTTTAAAAAACAACCTCTTATGACACCCGACAAGCTGAACCTCAAAAGTTTTGTTCAGTGGCTTTACATGGAGAAATAATGTTACTACGGTGCAAATACAGTGAATGATGATCCTCCAAGTATTTCTAGAAAGGGGTTAGTAAGTTTTGCAAATTACTCAAAATGTGTAATAATGGCACCAAAAACTACTCTCCCCATTTTACTCATATAGGCAAATATATCATTGTCTGAAGGGGGAAAATGTCCATATTCTAAAGAAGTAATTATTACAGCTTGCTCTAATAAGAAAAGTGGCTTGTACTTCTGAACTAACCATAGAAATGAACCACCCTCATTTGTCCCCTCCAACAGGCTTCTTTTCCTTATGTGCAACACTTGTACAGAATTCCAGACCTGAGAGAAACAAAGAAAATGTACTTAGAGATCTATGGGCTCGTCATTTATACTCTTTCAGAAGCGAATGCTTTTTGTTCTGCTCCCATAACTCCCAGAAAATGATTATGTCAACTGGTTCCATATTATCCTAAGATCCATCTTCTTCCCTGAAGAATATTCTGTTTTGGAGTAAATGCCTATAAATCCATTTCTTTATTAGAAATTGTTGAAGAGGCTATTCCAGTTGCCAGGTCTTAAAACCAGAGCATTTAATCCAAACCAAATATGGTTCTTAATAACAGAATTGCATTGGATGTATTTGTGCTTTTACTAAAGCATACTAAGATTTGGTGCTGTGTGTATATGAATTCTTTTGCCCAAGCTGAATGCCCCTTAAGTTAATTACAGGTTCATGCTACTTTCCCTTTTTTCAGATTTATGAAAATATTGGATAATAATTCTCATTGAGGGTTTGAGCCTTTCTGATGCATTTAATTTGCCTCTTGGTGGCATTCTCTTAGTCAAGAACCAGGTCTCCAGAATCTTAAATGCTGCTATGCAGCCGATGTTCAGACAGATGGTTCTATAAATAATCATTCAACACAAAAAGCAAGTCAATAGAAAACTGATGAAAACAAAACTAAAGTCAAAGCCTATACTTCTCTGTTACATGGTGAGTTGAAAGAATAATATCAACATAATGTCACTGATGTAGATCTAGAAATCTATTATGATGTTGCTTAGGACAAAGTCTAAGAACTAAATTTGAGGAGATATCAAGCCAGTGATGGACTCTCTTCACAATCTTAACTCATAAAGCAAAATAATGGATCCATGGCCCTAAAAAAAAATTTTCCTCAGTCACACAAAAAAACATTTCCCCATAGTTAAAAAGTCTTCATTTTGAACCCTGAACCAAGCAGCAAACCACTCTACTTCTTCCAAATCTAACCAGTTTCCTACTATACACACTGGCCTTAATATCACCCATCCCAATCTCTTCTTAATTTCCTCAGATTGAGAGACTCCTAAGCTTTGTCTATGGTTTCTTCTTCTTTGCTACACCAAGCTAAATAAACCTGGCTTTGTGGTAACTATAGGCATGTCTCTAATATTCTATTAGTGGGTTTCACAGGATTTTCTTATGAACACATAGTCCCCCTACCCAGAAAAAAATTACTATTAATGTATAGGTAGTTTTCCTATTTCAGGCATGGCTTGGTGGTTTGACATGGTTCTGATATTATATATCTTGCATTTTTGAAAAATAGGAATTTAGAAATTTTGGCTAAACATTTTCAGTGGAGATAAAAACACTCTATAGTATAGAGTACATGCCAAAGCTTAACCATTTCATTTCCCAATCACTAGACATTTAAATGTTTTCCAATTTTTCTATTACAGACACGTCTATGATAAATAGTATTTTGCGTAAAGATTTTCCTACAGATTAAAATGTCCTCAGGATAAAGCCTTGCAATGACAACTGAATTGAAGAGTGTGAGCATCTGGGGGCTCTAGCCATATAAAGCTTGTTTTCCAGGAGTTTTACCCATTAATTCCTACCTGTAACTGGTCTCTCATTCTCAGTTTGCTTCTAGAATTCTCAAACTTAGGTAGAAAAGCAAATGAAATCATAAAGCACTTGCTGGAAATGCAGGAAATACCAAATATTAAGGATAATTACTATAGACATAAATACTCAGATGGTAGATTTGCATATAGACAGGCAAAAACAGGCATCTAAGATGTAAAAGAATTTTCCGGCTTAAAAGGTCCTTTTCAAAATTGTCGGTGTGAAAAAAAAGCCGGATTTTTTTTGTAAGATAATAAAGTGAGAAAAACCACACAGGTGAACATGAGTGAACTATTTTATAGAGTGCTTTTTGACTGCGAACACTGAAAAAAGGTAAGCTATTTTAGTAAGGTAGTATCTGAGAATATCCTTAAACAGCACGTTATTATCACTGGTCTAGGGCTTAGTGATAGTTAGCTAGGCCTTGGCCCCCTGTCATCTTGGGCCCCAGACTCTGTTGCTTCGCCAGTTTTCTTCAGGGCAACCTGGTGAGCGGAACTCTGGTCCTCAATTTTCCTTCTCAGGTGTATTAATATATGCTGTGGCTCAGAATGAAGCTAGGTGAGTAACATAAGGACACCTTGGATTTCTTTCCTTATCACAAAATTCAACTAAGCCTCCACATTCCAGGCCCATTGCAAACAAACAAACAAAAAAAGAGGGGCGCCTGGGTGGCTCAGATGGTTAAGCGTCTGCCTTCGACTCAGGTCATGATCCCAGAGTCCTGGGATCAAGTCCCGCATTGGGCTCCCTGCTAGGCAGGGAGCCTGCTTCTCCCTCTGCCTCTCTCTCTCTCTCTGACTCTCATGAATAAATAAATAAAACATTAAAAAAAAAAAGAAAAGGAAAGGAAAAGGACGATGAGAATTTAGCCCCCATCATCCGTATTTATGCCAAAATCGATTCCGGTGAGCTTCGCTTCCACACCCATACAATATCCAATTCCAAACCCCCCACCACAACCTCGTTATGGCCCTTCACTGTGAAACAGACCCTAGCTGGCCCACGGCTCTGCAAAGCTGCAGCTGACGTCAGCGTGGCAAAACGCATGCGCCACACCTTGGAGTCCTTTTCCTCTCTTTTCCGCCGAAGCCGGACCGGCTCGGGAACGAGCAGAACTACAACTCCCAGCATCCTGCGCGGCCCGGGGAAGGCAGGCCGGGACTGCGAGAAAGAGGCTCCGGGGGATAGCGGGCCAGAGCCGGCTTCTCCTTTTGAAGGGGTTTCACACCTCTTTCCGCCCGCGGCGTCGGTGGCGTCGGCGGCGTCGGCGCTCACGCAGGGGCGGGTCACGGCGGCGCGAAGCGGTGCTGGGCGGGAAGGGAAGTCGTGGCGGCGGCGGCGGCGGAGGCGGCGGCAGCGGGGGCAGCAGCGACGGCGGCGGCGGCGGGGGCCGCAGGAGCGGTGGTGCTGTCAGTTAGGCCGTCGGAGAAATGGGAGACCCGGGGTCGGAGGTGAGTGGTCGAGCGTTGGGCCGCGGCATTCTCAGCCGAGCCGGGAAGGAAGGGCTTTGTGTTTTGTCGAGTGTGAGGCCTGGTGCGCGGCGGGGCCGCAGCGGCGGGGCGATAGCCTCCGCGTCTCGGGCCGAGCCCAGCGTTCGGGCCGAGCCCAGCGTTCGGGCCAGGTGCGGGTCTGAACGAGGAACCAGCGGTAACAATGGCCGCCCGGCCGCCCCCGGCCCCCTGCGCCGGCCCCGGAGGTCGCTGTTGCGGCTGCTCTGGCCGTGAGAGCGACATTTTGAGACAGGCTCGCTCTTCGGCGGTGTGCGTGCATCCCTCCTCCTGGAGGAGAGTGGGGAATTCGCAGGGGCTGGTAAGTCGTTTTCGGCGTCCGCTCCCTCTGGCTCCATGTCTGCAGAGCCATAAGCCGACTCCATCGAGTCCTGTTCTTGGTCGGATTTGCATGCAGTTGTGCTCAGTTCGGTTTTCTCAAGAGCTTGCTGTGTTACAGAGCTCTTCCTTTTTCGTTGCTTTTGGGACAAATCTCCTCCAAGTATGTGGCTGTATATAGATAAGCATGTTCTGCCTTATCTTTATAGATTATAGAGTCTGTCCCTCCAGCCGGGCCTGAGGCATCTGAGGCAACAACGGATGAAAACGAAGATGACATTCAGTTTGTCAGTGTAAGTAGCAACGATATTCGGGTTTTTCCCAGAATCCCAAACCTATGCGTGGTAAGCCATTATGTGATGATACCTCACCTGTCCCGTTCATCATTCAGCAGCGAGGTATGAATGTCTCGCAGGTACTAGACACTGGGGAGCATGGCGTAGGATTAGGACATTTCCCGAAGGGGGGGTCTCTGAGCACCTACGGTGGCCACCACAAAGACTGTGCCCGAAAGGACATGTTGCGCATTGAATCACGCTTCTCGTGCCTTCATGAGCGCCATTTTATACTTCATCTAGGCAAAGTTCTGGTCTTTTAGAGTGTGTGTGGAAGCAGGGCAAGAGCGTCCTTTCAGAGATGACCTGCAGGTTAGAGGGAAGGGTCGGCTGATGATGAGGAAGGAGGTAGAAAACAAGAAGGGTTGCAAGAACTCAAAATCTGAGTGTTCTGTAGCTTCATAACATGAAGGCAAATAGCTTGAAGACTTCACCAACCTCTGAGATCATCATGTTAGAGCATAGTGCAAGAGTTGATGTTCATAATGAAGATCCCTGCGTCACCAGGAACACACATGGTTTTCAGACTTCCTTCCCTTTGGGACAGTGGCCTCTAAGCATTAGGAGGTGTAAATGTGCAGATTCCTGGGCCTCACTCCACACCGACTGAATCAGAATCTGCAGGTGGGACCCAGGAATCTTCACTTTGGAACAAATGAAAGGAAATATGAATCTGAACCATGCTTTGTAAAGCCTTGGTTTAGGGGGGAGGGGGTTATGATGTATTTTGGGATGGTTTTCACCCAAAACTGTAAAGTTTTGCAAAGGCTCTGTTTAAAGTGGTATCTTAGCCAGCTAAAAACTTCTCCAAACCAGTGATTAGTTGAGGTTTGCTGTTAAAGGTGTATAATTTTTCTTTAATAGATTGTCGGATGTGTATTTGTGTTCATTGATTTGGGGCACTTTGTTAAGCTGGTTATTAAATGATATCCTTTACATACCCCAACAAGGGGCCGTTGTGGTGATCTATTGTTGTTCTGTGGTTTAATGGGTTTATTTAGGAGTCTTTCACAAGATTTTGTGTGTGTGGGGGGGGGGGGGAGCTTTCTTCACCATTGCCAGTGCGTATTGTGCTTTGTCCTTTTATTTCAATTCCGGTATAGTTAACATATACTGTTACATTAGCTTCAGGTGTTCTCTGTCCTCATTTTAACTTAGAAGGATTTCCGGGATGGGGGTGAATCGAATTGTATCCTGCCCCTTCTTCACGGTGGACTAAAGTATGTTGGTAATGGGATTCCATGTTCCTTAGGACAAATATTTCAGGTTTCTGAATATTGGTATATTTGGAGAATATTTATCTTGATATTTTGTGCAAATAAAGGAATGACATACTTTATAAACTATGGGCCTTGCTTTGAGAATCACAGATGGAATCAATAAAAAGATTTGAAACCTTTTTTTGGTACTTGCGGAGTGAAAAATTATAGTATAACTTGGATTAACAAGCTTAATAAGGTATTAAGCTGAAGTTTAAAATATTCTTAAGTTTTAAATAGTCTTTTAAATTTTAAATGTAGAGAATCTGTGTATCTTTGCCTGAAGAATAAAAAATATACAATCAGTGCATTGTGTATTCATCTCGATCCAACATCTTCTGTTTATCCCTAGGGGTTGGCAAAGGAAGGTTCAAAGTTCTGATAGTGCAAATGAAGAATTACATGTAATAAGTGCAATTACAGTAGTAGAAGAAATCTATTAAAAACATTTCTTCTACATTTTTAGTGATAACACTTAAATGATAATTAATGAAACCTTAATTCTGTTTCAAAATAAATTCAGAGACAGAGCCTTCTGCTTCTTTCTGTAAGCTAATCTTATACTTGACTCCTTCAGGTAATGCTTATGCAGTAAAGGTAACAAACTGTTCTTCTCTTAAGATTTCTTCAGATACAAAAAGGACATTATGGTGTTGCTTCTTGATTTACTCTGGTTTGAATTTCTTAGTTCACTCTCATTAATCTAATTTTCCCATCTTTAATCCACATGGTGGCACAGCAGTCTTTATGTGGTTTGCAAAATATATAGTATCTGGAACCAAACAGCATGCTGAAGGGAAGGAATAATAAGGATGTGGAGGTGCAAAAATGAGTTCTTTCATTTAATTTTTTTTTTTTTTGAAATGTACATACAGAGAACTGCACTATTTGTAAGTGTACTGTTTGATTTTGCAAAGTCAGTAACTTTGTGATCTCAAATGAGAATGTTACCGTAACAAAAACTTCAAGATTTTGCTCTCATTTTCTCTTAAGTAGTATAGGTGTATCTCCACCCACCCCCTGCCCCGCACCCCACTATTGGAAAGTAGAAATCTTTGAAACCTCTGAAAACTTTCTTAAACTAAGATGGCATAAAGTGAAGAAGCAATTACCATTAATTTATATGGAAAATTTTTTAGCATTTCCAGACCAAAAAAATAACCCCTTTAAGGCTTTTTTGATACCTTAGGACACATCTTGCTAACAGATGCACAAAATAAATCAAGATATGGTACAGGTGCTTGCAGATAATTCAAAGCTGTGGCAGTGAGATGCTGAGTTTAGTTCCCAGGGAAGGAGCTTGCTTGGCTGTGCTACTCTTGCTGCTTGGGGTGCATGTTGGGGTGCAACAAGACAAACACTGTACAGTAGTTTGGCTTTTTAATTTTTTTTTTTTTTGTATAAGCTCAAATCCTCTTCAGATTTCCTTCAGTTAGTGAAAATGGGTACTAATGTAGGTTTTTTGTTAAAGTGAAGTGATGTGAATGCAAACTTTCCAAGAGTGAGAATACCTCTCTGATCCCTTATTCAGCCACCATCTTTCTGTCTTTGAAACTGCAGATATTTTAGTTAATTTACTCCCAGAAAACTTATTTTAGCTAAGAGCTGATGACATTTTCACAGTGCTGCTTTAGATACAAAGATATAAAAACTGCTGAGACAACGTATTGTAATCTCAGTAATAGCACATGAGATTTAAGTTTCAGCCAAGGTTATTGGTATTATGTGAAATCATTGAGCATGTAGAAATAGTGAAGAAAATCAAGGTGTAATTTCATAAATAACTTCAGAAGCACGTAGGTGAAAGGATAATACTTTAACTATAGTAGAAAGGGGTCATGGGCAAAAATATCAAGGTATCTTTTGGCTGGGTGTCTTGGGCCTGTAATTAGGTCAATAAATAAAAATAATGTTGGAACTCATGATATGCAAAGTCCTGAAGGAGGTACTCTAGAACTACAAAGATTAATTGGAAATATATCCTACGTATAAGTCCATATTTCAATGTGGGAGATAAAATAGGTGATGAGAACTGTGTAAATAGTTCTAGTAGAGGGACGCCTTGGTGGCTCAGTCGGTTAATCAACTGCCTTTGGCTCAGGTCGTGATCCCAGAGTCCTGGGATCAAGTCCTGCATCAGGCTCCTTGCTTGGGGGGGAGCCTGCTTTTCCCTCTGCTGCTCCCCCTGCTTGCGCGCGTGCTCTCTCTCTGACTAAATAAATAAAATCTTAAAAAAAAAAAAAAAAGTTCTAGTAGAAAGTAGTTCTTTTATAAAAAGTACATGGTGCTATTTTTAAAAAAGGCAGACTTTTTGGCATAAATAACATTTAGTATTTGTATTTAAAAGCGCATTTTGAAAAGAAATAAGGAAAGCATCAAAATGGGAAAAGCAGAGAGGATTATGTGTAGTTCTGGAGGATAAAAATTTTTTAAGTAGAAGAGAAAGGGTGGGCCGGATAGTGTAGGTCTTGAGCTGTGGCCTAAATTTGAACTTAAAGTAGTCAGTTGGGAACCATTCGAAATTTTTGAACTGGGTAGGACTATAGAAGTAAACTATATCCCTAACTTCTATATATGGAAATATATCAAAAAAACATGTATTATATATAAGGTTTTATTTATTTAATTTTTTTTTTTTAAAGATTTTATTTATTTATTTGACAGCGAGAGAGGGAACACAAGCAGGGGAGTGGAAGAGGGAGAAGCAGGCTTCCCGCTGAGTAGGTAGCCCCATGTGGGACTCGACCCCAGGACCCTGGGATCATGACCTGAGCAGAAGGCAGACGTTTAACGACTAAGCCACCCAGGCGCCCCTATATTTAAGGTTTTAGATTAGAGTTGTGCATCTATGCTCAAATCCATATTCTTTGTTTTAGACTGGGGTAAACTACATTTCTTATAGACCATATCTTAGTGTATTGACATCCACTTACACTTGACCGTCGAGCAACATGGGTTTGAATTACATGGGTCCACTTGTATGCAGATAAGATTTTTTACAGTACTTTAAATGTATTTCCCTTATGATTTCCATAATACTTTGTTTAGCTTTATTGTAAGAATACAGTATATAATATATACAACATACAAAATATGTATTAACTGCTACTGGTGAGACTTCCAGTCAAGAGTAGGCTTTTAGTAGTTACATTTTGGGGGAGTCAAAAGTTACATGTAGATTTTCAATTCTGTGTGGTGGGAGGGAGGGTCAGAGCCCATAACCCTCATGTTCTTCAAAGGTCAACTGTAGTAGTAGGTAATTGGTGTCTGGCTTTGTATGAGAATCATTTTTCTGACAGGAGTGAAAGCTTTTTGTGTCATTAGAAAAAAATTTTTTTTAACTTAGAATATTAATTCAGCTGTGTTCCTAAACTATTTTGCTTGTGCCTGTGCTCCTAGCCCTAATTATGTGGCCTTGGGGAGTAGAATCCCTTGATTTTGTTATTGGTACAAAACGGATGAGAAGAATGATGGTTTACTGGTTGATGGATGGAGCAAATTCAAATAAAATACCTTTAGTTGGAGGACTACATGGATTTATACTTGTTAAGAACATAAGCAGTCATTATAAACATTTTAAGAAACCATGTTTGACATTTATATAATAAACATTTTTGGGGGGAATTAATAACTTACTTTTGGGTTAGTGTTATGAGTTATTCAGAGTTGGGGACAAAGCAGTAAGTCCACTTTCTCTTATTGAAGGAATACAAAGTATCTCAGAAACTTAGGTAATAAGGCATTGATTTAAAAATAGTATGTAGGGGGGCGCCTGGGTGGCTCAGTTGTTAAGCGTCTGCCTTCAGCTCAGGTCATGATCCCAGAGTCCTGGGATCGAGCCCCGCGTCGGGCTCCCTGCTCAGCGGGAAGCCTGCTTCTCCCTCTCCCACTCCCCCTGCTTGTGTTCCTGCTCTCGCTGTCTCTCTCTGTCAAATAAATAAAATCTTTAAAAAAAAAATAAAAATAGTATGTAGGGTTTCCTGGCTGGCTCATTTAGGAGAACATGCAACTCTTGATCTTGGGGGTGTGAGTTCAAGCCCTATGTTGGATATAGGGATTACTTAAAAATAAATTTTTTTTTTTTTTAAGATTTTATTTATTTATTTGACAGAGAGAGAGATAGCAAGAGCAGGAACACAAGCAGGGGGAGTGGGAGAGGGAGAAGCAGGCTTCCAGCCGAGCAGGGAGCCTGATATGGGACTCAATCCCAGGACCCTGGGATCATGACCTGAGCCGAAGGCAGACGCTTAATGACTGAGCCACCCAGGCGCCCCAAAAATAAAATTTAAAAAAAAATTGTTTTTTTAAGATTTTATTTATTTATTTGACAGAGTGCACAAGTAGGGGGAGCTGCAGGTAGATGGAGTGGGAGAAGCAGGCTCCCTGCAGAGCCCGATGTGATGTGGAGCTGGGCAGGATCCTGGGATCATGATCTGAGCTGAAGGCAGACACTTAACCCACTGAGCCACCCAGGCGCGCCCCTCCCCCCCCCCAAATAGTAGTATGTATACTTTGAACTTAGCCTCAGAATTATAATGACCACACAGCCAGTTACATATTTAGAGAACCAGGTGCAGCTCACTTAGTTTTCTCATTTGTTAAATGGAATAATAGTAATAATTCACTATTTCACCTTGTAAAGTAATTAGGGATTAAATGAAATAATGTATATGAAAAGTTCAGCACAGTGCCTGTATAGAGCCCATACAGCAATGACAAATGTTATTGATTAGTAGTAAAATAAATGGAATACTAAAATGTTTTGATTCTTTAAGTCATTATGGTAAAACTTTTCCCGTATCCAGTGTGAAAATTAGCTAAAGTGTAGAGTGTTTGCTTCTGAGTAATATTTTCCTTTGGGATACTTCTCTTTTTAACCCAGCCTCTGCCTTTTTGGTGGTCTCAAATATGTGTCTTCATCTTCTACCACTCTTTCACTTATAAGTTCACAATTATTTGTTGAGTGAATGAGTAAGTATTTTAAATGACTCTTGCTTTTTCTCATTTTTGGTTTTTCTTTCTTGGTTCTTTTTATTCTTTTAATTAGTGTGAATCATGAAGTTACTTTTCTTCAGTAGTTCAGAAATGGTTGCATATTAGTCTAATGGTTGACCCCAGTAGTAAATTTCTAATAGTCTTCTCTCATCATTCCCTGCTCTTGTCCTTTCTACTATTTCTGCAGCTATTTTTAAATCCCATCAGTGACCATTTTCCTTATTCTGGTTTTTTGTTTTGGGGGGGGTTTTCTTGTTTATTTGTTTTTCCCCATTCTACTTTTTGCTTTATATTCTATTACCTTCTTTCATCTCCCTTTTTTTCCCTATCTGTTCATGGAAGCTTTCTCTGCCCCACCTCTGTGTATTTCTGATAACCTGAGACTTTCTTGGTGTGCTGTTTCTATGGACGTACATTTCTTGAAGAGACAAAATGTAATGTGATTATGTGAACAGGAGAAGCTATCATATTTTTACTTCTACTTTCTTTTTGTGTTTTTTGTTTGTTTTAATTCTTATTTATTTATTTGACACAGAGAGAAAGAGACAGCTAGAGAGGGAACACAAGCAGGGGGAATGGGGGAGGGAGAAGCAGGCTCCTGGCTGAGCAGGGAGCCCGATGCAGGGCTCGATCCCAGGACCCCGGGATCATGACCTGAGCCAAAGGCAGATGCTTAACGTCTGAGCCACCCAGGCACTCCTCTACTTTCTTTTTGGATTGAATGTATGATATTGCCCATAGCAGTGGTAGATTTTAGTCTTAAGGTAGGTGGTTCATCTCTGTTGATCGTAATTGGAAACTACTCTTTCTCTCTTTTCCTCTTTTTTAAACCTCCACTTTTACAGCTCATGCAAAAATCTTAATTATTTATTACATGATCTCTGCCCAGAAGTTCTGCTCTCTGGTTTTATTTTAGTGGCTAGATAAAACCTGTCTGAAAGGATAGCAGTTTTCTGCTTGGGGAGAAGTTGTAGCCTAAGAGAGAAACAAGTTATGTTTGAGACTGGATGCCTCTTCTCAGGAAGAGGATCTTTAACTAGATCTTAGCTTCTGTCTCCTGACTCTATTCTTTTTCTGTTAGTTTTTACACTAAATATATCACTTTGGTTTGCCAACAGTCAGCTTTCTGCATCTTAAGAAATCTTTCCCTCAGCTGAATTCGCCTCCTATGTTCCTTACTCTTGTTCTCAACATACTAGATTTTTAAAAATAATATTCTTTACTCATGGCTTTTACTGCCTCTTTTTCTTTTTTAAGATTTTATTTTTAAATAATCTCTACATGCAGTGTGGGCCCGAACTCACAACCCCAAGATGAGGTTGCATGCTCTGCTGACTGAGCCAGCCAGGTGCCCCTACTGCTTCATTTTCTACTTAATTTTTTTAGAGCGTAGCTTCTGTATCCTTTCTACTTTATTAAAAGTTGCTCTCAGGCATTTTAAAAATCTTGTTGCCAGATTCAGTGGCAGTTTTTTTGGTTGTCAGCATTTTGGGCCACATTAGCATTGACAACTTTTTGTTGAGGTTTTCTCTAGCTTCTTTGAATTTATGCATTCCCGATTCTTCTCCAGTCCCTGATTACCTGTTTAGCAGTTCTTCCTGAGTCCTAAAATTCCGGCATTTTCTCGAGAACCTTCTTAAATCTCTTCTTTCTCCTCTTTGCTTTCTTTGTTGGCTCTGTCACAGTTTCAGTTTAGTCTTTTAGTGGAGCAACTCCCAAATCTGTTTATCTAGCTATGTTCATACATCCAGATTACAGCCCTGGATTTCCAGCTATCTGCCAGTTACTTTTGGGTACCACTGGTACATCAGCCCATTATGTCTAAAAGAATGTCAGCTTCCTGTTTCTGTATTCCAGATTTATACTAAATGGCATTAGTATCCTTCCAGTTGCCCAAGGGTGAAACTTTAAGGACTTTTTTGATTCCTTCTTATTGTTGGGGTTTTGTTTTGTTTGGGGGGGGGGTGTTTTTTTATAGCCAATCTTTTTTTCTCATTCTACCCATGTATTCTCTTGTATGTGTACCACAACATATTCTCTTTGCCATTATTTTAGTTTTGTATTATTGGACTGATTGATTATCCTGCTTTCCCCATTTTCCATACTTGTCTGTGTGATTAATCTATTTAAAGCACAGCTCTCATGTTTTTCCTGTCTTTGTATTTATTGATTCCCTTTTGCCTGTAGAATAAAATCTAGACATTTAGGCCTAGCATTCAAGGCCTGGTCTGTGATGCAGTCAGAATGGTTCCAAAGAGGATGAAGAATCAGGTTTGATGTTTGACTATAGGAGTGGGAGATAAAGCTGAGCTGTTAGTCAAAGAACTGCATGTTTTTGAACTTGGTTATCTAACATAATTAATACTCATCCCATCTAAAATGCATTGAATCATACTATCTGCTATCTGTGTCCTTGTAGCAGTGTTCCTTTATTATTAATAATCTTTTCCTCAAAAAAATCAACATTGTCGTAATATTCTACCGAGGTTTAAACTCTTAGATCTTATCGTTTCTTATGCATGTATCTGAATATTTTTCTGTTTGTTCTCATTACTTTCTGCCACCCATAGGCTTCTTCTTTAGAGGAATTTTTGCCAATCCCAACCAAAAATGGGATGTTTTAAATGACTAGTTTAGTTTGAATAACTATAAATGATTTGTTAATTCGCTCAATTCTTTCATAGGAAGGACCATTAAGACCTGTTCTTGAATACATTGATCTGGTCAGCAGTGATGATGAAGAACCTAGCACCTCTCATAGTGATGTAAGTACATTATATTTGATTTGCATTTCTTTCACTTCTGTGATTTAAAAGACATTGCCTAAAGAGAGTTATCAAGTCAATGATCGCTGTTTTTAGGAGCTATAGTATTTTAGAGAATGGCCCGTTTCTGTAGAATGAACCACAAAGGTGTCCAGTGAGTCCTGGCCCAAAATATCTCCTACTTCCAGTTTTGTTTCTTTACTTTCAGTGAGGATGTGAAAGGATAACACAACACAGGAAAGTTCTAAGCCTTGAAGATGGTATCTGATAAAAGGAAAATGGAATAAAAACTGCAAGCTTCTTGGCTCCTTGTGCCCTTCTCCCCTTCTCCTTTCCTGTCTCTCCTCAGGTGCCATGTATAACTGGATCCTTTTCTTCCAGAACCACCTGGCCACAGAAAGTTTGTTTTACCTTGGAAGGAAGGATATGTGAAGATCCTTTAGGAAATGGAATGTGGGAAAGGGTTTAGGTGGCGTAGTATTTCAGTCATCATTCCTTTTAACCTTGTTTATCCCTCACATATTTAAAGTTTTTTTTCTCTTACCTGTGATTTTTTTTAGTTGTGGGTTTGACCCTTAAACTAATACTTCCCTTACTCTGAGAATCAAACTAGCTGAGCCCTTTGTAGCAATCTTGTCTTTCATTTGTCTTAGCCCAAATTTCTGTTAATGGGCTATTTTCTTGATGGGTTGAGAACTCCTGGCTCTTGTTCAAGGTGGCCAGAAAACTTCTTTCTCTATGATACAGGGGATTGAGACTTGGACTTGGAATCAGTATACGTAGGTTTTAGTCTGAGCTTTACTCCTTATTAATTCTGTGACTTCGGATAAATTAGGAAGCCTTTAACCTTAGTTTCTTTATCAAATAAGAGTAATACCTACCTCACAGGGTTGTTGTGAGGACAAAATGAGGTAAAAAATACATAATGTAAGCTCCTTGGAAACTACGAACAATAAAGTAGGACTATGCAACTGGAAGGTTTTGTTATGCATGGAGACTGAACAGGAGAAAATTTTAAAGGGGCTTATAAAAGTGACTCTGCAGTGGGGACTTTTAGAAATATTTTTTGTTCTCAGTGGAACTTTTCCCAAGTTCTCTGTACCATTTTTAGCTTCTACTTGTTGACTTACATACATTGAATGGGATTTTTTTAATCACCAGTAGTCTCACCACCTCTTCTTATCCTAGCATGGGACCAAGCAGCAGGCCAGGATGGCAGCACTTGAACTGGGCTTGTTTTCACTCTCTTTTTTCATAGACAGAGTGCCACATTAATGGCCATAGTTGGTATTGGGTTTTTGGGTAGTGAAGCTTGTGGATTTGACTTCTCTGATCCCCTTGCTGATCTGTAGTGGATTGCATCTTTCATTGTTGTTATAATAATTTAAAAAATTGAGTTCTACTTACTGGACATGCATCTCTGCACTTGAAAGTTAACATATTAAAAGCATTTTTTTTTCTTCCTTGGTTTTCTTGTTCATGTGGATAACCCAGAGAATGCCTGAGTCTAAGGTGCCATCCTCTGAGAATCATCGCCCAGAAATGTGCTCTAGCTGCAGTGTTCCTCTTCCCATTGGAGACAGCAGCTCCTCCTCTGGGAGTTGCACCAGCAGTCCACAAAGGATAGTTTCTCAACCTTCTTCTGTTGAGAACCCATTGGAGAACCAGAAAAATGATCAAAATAATTCAGATATTAAGATCTCTGAGACAGAGACACTTAAACCATCACAAAATTATCAGACTCAGCCTTCATCTCCAGTTCTGGTCCCCCAAGAATCTTTGGCCTCTTCAGAGGTCAAGGAGGATTTACCTGTAGAGTCTTCTTCAGTTTCACAGCATGGACAGGATGCCATCCTTTATCTTCAGACACAAGTGGCTGAGATGTCCCGAGTGATCCGTGATCTGCAGTCTAGGAGCTGTTTTAGATTTCATCATTCTAGGCCAAGTGAGAACTCCTCAGTGCCATGGGATATCTCCACCTCCAAGGATGAAAATTTATCCACAGTTGATGAAGAAGCTGACTGCAAATCCCCCTCAGCTGATGACAAAGGGCAGCCAACTGACCCCAGTCAGTCTAGTTTCACAGGTCTTTTGAAAAGAATGGAACAGAGAGGTGTTATAAAGAGAGTAACGTTACAGTCTGAAGCAGAATCGTGTGAAGGGAAGCCTGATTATGTGACCTCTAAGAAACGTTTGGTTCCTCCATTGCATCCTCTTCTGAGAATTGCCACCACTGAGGTTTTTAAAGACCCTGCTGATTGCCATCCTTCTTCCTTCATGGGGCACAGGGTATATCCTGTGGCCAAGGATACCTCTCCTTTCCAACCAAATCCACCAGCTGAGGGCCCTATTGTAGAAGCATTAGAGCACAGCAAAAGAGGAAGCACAACATCTCCTCTAGATTCTACCTCAAAAGAAATGGAGGTCATGGGTTGTAGATTCTACCATGCAGCTTCCATTGCAGCCCGAGCTGCTAGCTACATGGCCTATATGACTCAATATCAGCGTAAACTCTGGGAAGATATGGAGGATCTGGTTCATGACCCAGAGTTTGATCGTGGAAAAGCAAGATGTATAATATCTGATGGTATGGATGCAGGCCTTTGGCAGCTTTGTACTACTAGGGACATAATGGATTCTGTAGTCAGAGTTATGGCAATGGCAATAGACTACAGAAGACAAGCCTGGCTCCGCCTTACATCTCTCACTAAGAAAACCCAGGAGAAGATATCACACTTGCCCTTTGATGGTACTTCCCTCTTTGGACAAGATGTGAATGCTGTTGTTGCAGAAGAAAACAGTATTAAAGAAAATGACTATAGAGACCACAACAAATACTATAACCAACATCGATACTTTTATAGTCATGATCAGAAAGCACATTATCACAATAGAGGGTATTCCAAAGGAGATTGGTACAAACCTCGAAACCACCCCTATAGATACAGAAAAAAGGGAGAATCCCCCGAACGCCATGGGTACAAGAATTAATAGCCTGTTTGCGTTCAGCAGCATAGTCATCCAAGATCCTAACTATTTTACTTGCTATTCCCCACTCAAACAGGATCTACAGGTAGGAGGTCACCTCAGAAACTGATGCATGTCTGGAATTATCACAGCTAACATTTAAATTCTAGACTTTTCAAATGAAGTATATAATAAAGAGACTCATGTTTTATTGGCCAAGTGAGCAGTAGAGACTTTCATCTAAGTTGGGTTGGACAAAGGTTTACCCATTATTTCTGGTCCAGAATAAGTTCAGAGGAGGGTACTCAGGAATCTGAATCCTCTTGTGATTAAAGAAAAATATAAAGATTTGTTCCTCAGGAAAATCTTACTGGTAAACTGAGGACTGGCCGATTTGGGGTCTGGAAATAACCTACTATTAGATCTTTGTTTACTGATACCAGAGGCAGATCCTTCGTTTTTAGGTCATCAGTGCTTCCTTGTTCAGGCGTCAGCTTGTCAGATCTTCACAAAATGACAAGTCTGTTGTACTCTGTTTATGTCAGGATGATCAACTTATCAAGAGTCCATCCTACTCTCAAGCTGTCTCAGACTTCAGAATCAACCATGAAGCTGTATGTCAAGAACTGGAATACAAATAAAATTTTGCCAAATCCAGTTTGCTTCCAGTGGGATGGCTAGATGTTACAGGTCTACTGTGGACACCAGCTGGAAAAAGACTTTCCTACCTGTAACATCTCTAGAAATTTTCACAGTAACTATCTATCGAGACTGATGGCTACCGTGTCATTACCACTCAGAGCTACATGTGAGAGAATTCTTTGTTACCATCACGCCCAAGTCTCCATCCTATCAAGCTCTCAGATGTAAAGAAGCTGTGAGACCCAGTCATGGTGTTCTCTCAGGATATTCTGGACCTTTCACCAAGATGACCTCCTTAAACAAACCTACCTTCTAATCAATTAACTTTTTTGAGCTTGATAATTCATCACTCTAAACACAAAAAAGATATGTACATTAGTGCCCTGGATATAAAGGATGTTATACCATCCAGGCATGCAAATCTGAACTCTATAAGAGAATTCCAAACATGCCTGACAATCTGGTCCTCTTACTGAAATAAAGAAAGAGGGATGCCATCAAACTAGATGATACTGAGAATCCTTAAGTGTTAAGAGTCTTACTGTGGATGTCATAAAGAGAACATCTCACACAGCTCTGTTTCTGGATATCTATGTAAATGATGATATCCATTAGAGATTTTTTAAAGTCTGAAATCAAGACTTCAACAACATGTTCTTGGTTTACTGGTCCCTTAATCTAGTCAGACTCTTATCATGAGAGACGACTTATCATTTTGCTCCCAGTTGGTTCCATTAATAGTTCTTCACAGTTCTGGAACTGGCAGCAGATACCTCAATTATATATCCCACAGTATCTTTTTAATCTCAAGGCAGTGGCTGTACAGTATACCAGCCCTTAGGTCCTCGTTTTCGCAGCATGACTTCAAAAATGGAGAAAGTGTCAAGTTTGAGGGGTCTGAATACATCACCTAATATTATTTGCTTGGCAGCCAAAAAAAAGTTTTTTTATCAACAGACTTAAAATTTTGTAACTTGATTTGTCAAACATCTTCATTTATTTCATCTGCTTGATCAAAATATTTTGGGTCTACTGTTAGTGGAATATAACACTGTTTTAGGGTTCGTGTGGTTTCTGTTTCTTGCCATAGTTCTTGCATAGTGGTGATTGACATTTTCCCTAGTGCCCCACTTTTTGATGGTTGAAGCTCATTCCCCCTCCATTGTAACTATCTTCACCCTTTTTACTACTTTTCTTTCTCTCCCTATTTGTGCTAGAGGTTGAAGACGCAAACATCCCTACTTAGAAGAAGCTATTTTATTTTGTCAGATAATTTCAGAGTACTATATTGGTCCTATTTTTAGATTAAGCCTAAACAACAGGCTTGATATAAGAAATCGTCTTGCAAGCAAATTTGGTCAAGTCATATCTAGAGTTAGCATTTACCTTTATTTTTGTATATTTTCCACAATGTTTTACTTCTGCCTTTTTTAGGTCCATGTCATTGATGTAGAAACTCTTCCAAATTAAACTCTAGAAGAGCATTGATTAACTACCTTTAACAAGGGCCTAAAAAAATCATAGATTTTTATAGTTTACAGTATATATCACATCAGTCAAGCAGTCTCATGTGCCCTTAACATGGCACTGTAGGTTTTTTGTTGTTTTTTTTAAAGATTTTATTTATTTATTTGACAGAGACAGTGAGAGAGGGAACACAAGCAGGGGGAGTGGGAGAGGGAGAAGCAGGCTTCCCGCGGAGCAGGGAGCCCGATGCGGGGCTCGATCCCAGGACCCTGGGATCATGACCTGAGCCGAAGGCAGCCGCTTAACGACTGAGCCACCCAGGCGCCCTGGCACTGTAGGTTTTTTATGAAAGGAATAGTCACAGGTGAACTTACTGGAGAGAGGAGACCTTGGAACTGTTCTATGTGGCTGCACAGTTGTTCCCAATTAGCCAAGGCTACTTCAGTCTGTTCCCACTTTTCCATTTCTCCCCTTTCTTTCCCTGAATTAGATACTGGGTTACAAATGTGTTGATTTTTGAGGTACTCTTATTTCCCAAAATCTAAACCAAAGTAAATGATACTTGAAGATGTGATTCTCTGAAACTGCAATGGCATTTCCACTTAACATGCTCCTTTTAAATTTTTTGTTTTGAATTGTGGTCAGAAAAAAGACAACATAAAATTCACTACCTTGGGCGCCTAGGTGGCTCAGTTGGTTAAGCGACTGCCTTCGGCTCAGGTCATGATCCTGGAGTCCCTGGATCGAGTCCCGCATCGGGCTCCCTGCTCGGCGGGGAGCCTGCTTCTCCCTCTGACCCTCCCCCCTCTCATGTGCTCTCTCTCTCTCATTCTCTCTGTCTCAAATAAATAAATAAAATCTTTAAAAAAAAAAAAAATTCACCACCTTAACCATTTTTAAGTGCACAGTTCACTAGTGTTTGCTGTGTTTACATTGTGTAGCTCCTCCTCAAATATTTATAAAACAGCATTGCTATTCTCTTCCTCTTGTGTTATTTATGTTGCTCAGTATTAAAGTAACATTGCTTTACCACTCTCTCACTGATAAGCGCAAACATCTCCAGAAAATTTTCCTAAAAGTGGAAAGATATTGTGGAATCATCGAATTGTTGATCAAGTAGATAACTTCTGAAAGGGATTTGTTGAGTGGGGACTGTCTCAGAATGAAGTAGAATGGGAACAGCTTTTAGCTATAGATGAGTTGGTCTCTTGATTGCAGAAGAAACAATATCCTTAATCTGTTTATTTTAAAATCTTTCTCTGGTATACTTGGATGATGATGGTGTTAAAAAGGGGACTTGATCTAGGGAGACAACCCCTAAAGCATATGGAATTCAAAATTAGATATTAAGTTTTCATACTGTGCCTGCCACAGGAAGCTCCATTAGGTAAACCTTGGATGTTTAAATATCTCTAGATTTTCTAGGAAGCTTTGGGATAATTGCAAATTTAATGATTTGGTATTCTCAATGGGGATGCGTCTAATGATCCTTTTTCTTCAAAATGTTATTTCTCCACTAGACATGAAATGTATGTGAAGACAATATGATTTCTTGCAGTTATTGTGTACAGAGAAACTGTTTCCATTGTTATATGAAGTGCCTTTTTAAATTTCACCCTATTGTTTAAAACTTAACATTTTGATGTCTTGCATATGTTGCTGGTGATATTTATGTGAGTTCTGTACAGTGATTTTTTTTAATCTTGTAGTTTATTCATCATCTGTACAATTGCACTAAATGTACTCTCCTTCTGAATGTTAATTTGTTTTCTTTATAGCACTGTTAATCCATTTCAGAAGGTTGTAGAGTATGCCCCTCCCCCTTTATTTAAATAACTTCAGAGTAGTTCTTTTTAGTTATTAGTGATTGGCTCAGTTTCCTGAGCATTAAGGCAGCTTTGTTTTCTATCTGCACGTTCTAGGTTTTCGGATTAAGTCATTTGTCTCATAACTAACCTTGTTCTAAGCTATGGTAACACAACTTATATTTGATAAGTGGATGTGTTTACTTGGTAAGAAGAAACAAGAATATTAGGAAAAGCAGTAAATTTGCTGACACTTTATCCTTCCTTTTTAGACAGTGAGACAGTTTCCTTATCAGTGTAATTGCATTTAAACTTTTTTTTTTTAACTGCGTGGCAGCTTCTTTATAATTCCATTTATTTACTTAGCCCTCAAGATAACATTTTGAGGGGAACATAAACTCTTTCAGGATACTTGGATACTATTTAGTATATTACATTAGTACTATACTAACAATTTACTGAATGATACCTAAGTGACCTGATTGATAATGTCCTTAAGGGCCCAATACATCAGGATAACCTCTCAGGTACTAAAAATGAGGAGGTTGGAATAGACACAATCCAGAATCCCTTCTAGTTATAAAATTGGATACAGAGTTAAGACACATTCACTATTCTTGAGGATATAATTTAGTGGGATTCTGATGAAGGTTAGAAATTATGGACTAGAACTTTGTAGAAATAGTTTAAAGATTGCAATAACTGAAAACTTTTTTTTTTACGTGAGGCATATTTTGCCCCAGACTTGCACTGTTTTAGGTTTCCTTGTCTTTTGAAATTTACCATTCTTAATGTTAGTGGCTAGTCCAGTAATTGATTGTGATATCTGTGTGCATCTTATGCATGTCAATCAGTTGGCCAGGTCCATTCTATATAGTTTCCATTTGTGGATACAGAAACCAATTAATTCTTCCGTTTTTCACTTAAGAAAATATACAGGAGGAAGTTTTATTTAACTGATGATGATCACTGTTGAATGCAAATCTTTTAGTTATTTTTCCAGAAATAATGAGTTTTGTAAGCCATTAAAATATTCTTTTATGGAATTTCCCTTCCTGGATGAATAAGAATATTGTTTTATTAAATTTTTTTTCTCCTGTTCATTAGTGGGATAATATTTTTGTACTACTTTGTGTTTTTGTTTGCTTGACTTTATAGTAATGAAAACTTTTTTATAGTAGTGTTTGGTACCATTGAGATTTCTTATTACTGGAAATTATATGTTTGCTTCCAGTGGGGTATATCTGGAAGTGATCACAGTCCAACTGTGTCCTTTTGATGTTATCATATTAATTGTTTCATTCTTTATATTGATTTTTTCTTCTCCTTTATGTAACACCTCTTTCTAGAAGGATGTCTGATCTTCCCTTAATCTCTTTGATGTAGATTATATTTTTTATTCTACCAGTAAATACTAGCCAGGATTTGATGTGGCTTTGTATTTGTGTACTTAAATACAATGCCTTCAGCATTATTGTAAGAGATTTTCTAGTTTTCTCTTTTGTCCTTTTTTTAAAAAAGCAGCCAGTCCAGTCTCTGGAACTATTATTTCCTGGCTATTGAACTTCAGTCAGTTTTCAATGCCTTCTTATTTAATGGTAGCCTTATTTTTCTCATTTTGCATAGTTTTCACACAAATGTATTACTACATATGGTTTATGGTTAATTGCATCTTAAAAAAATTCTAAGCCCATCACCATGAAGTTATAGAACAGCTCTGACGTAAACTGTATCTTAAAATTAACCAGTTTTCTCTAGGTCTTAAGGGCTTTACGTATTTTATTGAGATAACTATTTCAAATGATCTCTTGGATTTTCTAATGCCTTGTCAAGAATTCAGCAAGAATTCTCAGGTTGTCTGTACTTTGTTTTAGGACTTTGGAGATCTCAAGTTGTATTGAGTTTTCTAATATTCCTAAGTCTATTCCTTGGTAGCAGTGAAAGTAAATGGTTTATTATCTAGTTGTATTTTAAACTCTTCTTTGATCTTCTTCAAGTGTTATTAATGAGTTCTGTTAGTAGTCTCTTTATAAGACCTATTTTCATGTGCTATTTTTTCCCATCAGCTATCTATCATACGCCTTCTCTTTTCTGTCATTGCCCATAAGAGTAGCTCTATCACATCATTCAGTTTTGAGGGCTACAGTTAGACCTCTTGTCACCTCCCACTTCTATCTGTGATGGCTATGTTTCACACTACTTAGTGTGCATTTAATACTAATATTCTATAATAACTATCATGTTTGTGGTCCCTTTATCTGTACCACTTTTAATTACTAGGGCAACATGATCTGGGTGATTGGGGGGAACATTTTCCAAGTCACTAAACAGTCTCAAATTTTCAGTTCCATTTTTTTTGAACATATTTAATTACATTAAACATCCTGCTGTTAGGTGTGCAGCCCTTCCTTTCTGCCTTGGTTTGAGTATAGTCAGTGTTTAATTAGCCTCATTTAGATTCTTAGCAAGAGTTGCATGCAGGTTGGTCTTTGTCTGATGGCTTGTAACAACTCATGTTTACTTTTAGCAAAAATACCTTTTGAGATCTTGGAAGCACCTTGATAGCCTTGGGCCTAACAGTTGTCTTCCTGCCTGGGAAGCAAGTAGAGGAGAGAATTTTCATTTATACAGCTCACATTTACTGCGCTGTGTGCCAAAAAGTTCTTGAGGAAGAAATTCACCGTTATTTTGCAGATGAGGAAATGAAACATCATTAAGCACGTTGCTCAAGTGGTAGAGCCTAGCTTTTGAATATTGACTCTATTCCTCCACAGTCTCAGTTTAGCATTGTGTACTAGGCTGCCTCTTTGTATTTTTCACGGCTCAACTCAAGTCTTAATCTCTCTGATAAGCTAATTTGACCTATACTAACCTTTTTCTTCCCTAAATTTTGTGTTTATGGCTGTACTCTCATCCCTTAGTACTTGATGTCTTCTATTATCTAATTCCTGGTCATTTCACTTGTCAGATCAGAAACTCTAACCTCTTCATTTTCCCATTGAGATTTCACTGTGTGGGACTAAGATTGTCTTGATGTGTGGTCATTGGCTTGTTTCATATATTCCATTCACTTTCTGCACTGATCATTTTAGTCAGGGGTCTTTTTTGCTGGGTTTTTTTTTTTCCTTCTGCCTTTTTTGTTAAACCGTTTTGTTTCAGATACACAAAGTTTGTTTTTTTGGCATTTTTTTCTGGCATCTTTAGGATATTGGCTAGAAAGGAAGGTGGAATGTGCAAAGCACATGGTATTTAAATTCTAAGACCTTGATCTGAGTATTAGCAAGTCACTTATTTTCTGAGCCTCAGTTTTCCTACTCTCAAATGAGGTAATGCCTGGAAGTACTTTGAAATTTTAAAAGCCCAGTATAGATTTCTTTCATAGGTGTGCTGTTTCTATACACGTAGATATAACTGTGGGATGGTATTGGATATAAATACAGATACATTTTAAGATGTATATTTAATAGCATGTAATTGTTCATGTCATCAGATTATGTTCCCCTTGTTTACAGTTTTTAAGGCTCAACCATTAAGCTGTATTACAAGCCCATCAATGGACTAAGTCATTGAAAGGCATATTTAAAGTAAAATAGTCTCTTTTCTCAAGTACAGGCTAAGAAATGCTCATTATAAACAATAAGGAAATAAAGAGAATGTAGAATGAAGAGCTAGGTTATGTAGGTATGTGTATGATTTTTGATGGATGCTGTTTTGTCACTTTGTGTCTGTTGGCAACAATCTTCTGTCATAGTTTTCAATACCTTTGTGCAGGCAGACACTGAGGAAGGTCTGGGGGAACCTGGAGTTAATAAGAGATGGTATATTCTCTTTAGAGAAAGAAATAACAATACAATGTAACTGTCCTGTTTAGAGGCATGAGTGCAATGAAGTTGAACAAAAGAGGGCCATCTAGAGGGATCAGAGAAGCGTTTTTTACTTAGCAGATACTTAAGCTGAGGTCTGCAACATGACTGGAGAAGAGATCGTTGGACCAGTGGAGAATCAGTAGCCAGGCACTGAGATGAATCAGTGCATGCAAAGGCATCTGGAACGTTGTGTCTGGTTTCAGAATTGTAAGGAACAGCCTTTATGGGGGACAGTTGGTGAAGATTAAGTTGAAGAAAGGATAAATTACCCATGAAAATGTATTGGTTCCTAGCTATTCAAAGTGTACCAAGTTTGTGTGGCTATTATTTGTAAGGTTATAGAAGTAGTCTGTCTGGAGTTCGCTTTGTACCAAAATCCCCTGTGACCATCTAGAGCAATTCTTTTTCTTCTCTGAACTGAGACAAAGGAAGGCTTTCAGTCAGTGCACCTCTAGTCCCAGGGACAACTCAAGCAGTGAAAAAGAACTGAGACACTGGTAGAGAACAACTTTGAAGATGAACGGGATGAGGACACTGAAGTGGAATGTGACAGACCATTATGGGTATACAGTTGCATACTTCAGGACCTCCTATTGGCATTCTGTCCTCAGTGTAGCTAAATGTGGCTCATTTCCCTGTACGTTGGCTTACAGATAATTTGAGGGTAGACTTGGGGAAAATTAAGGTATTTCTAAAAATGTTGCTTCATTGGAGTTTGGAGGTGTTGTATTGAAGACAGATCCGTGAACCTTGTGCCAGTGGTATCTCCAGCAGCACCCAAAACACATTTTGTCAACTTCCTGTTTGGTTTTTCTGTGATTTGAGTTTCTTTTCTTGCTTGTGTTGCCACTTTCACCTTTTCTCTTCATAATTCATCCTTTTTCTTTCTGTGCCAGAGTTATAGCAGTGGCACTCAGGGTTAAAGTCATATTCCCCTTTGCAACTTCAGAGATACTTAAAAATTCTCAACTTCCAAATGTTTTTGTTTTGTTGTGTTTTTGTTTTTGTTTTTTATGGTCCTGTACTGAAGGAGAATCAAAGTCACTCTTCCTAGGAGGGGATTTTTATAAGTATAGATATTGGCAATTTACCCAAAAGACAATACAGGAGGAAGAATCTTATTTAATAGGTTTGGTGGAACTAGCCTTCTTAACTGAGTAAAGTACTTTACAGAACGGGGTATATCTGTATGTATGTTTTTTTAAGTTTGCCATATAAAGCAGATGTTCTGTGTACTTTGTATTTGTAAAAAATAACCAGTTGGGGGTGGGAAGATGATTGCTTTGTACAAAAGGGTTGTTTCCTGGTTCCAAAGCTTTGCTGCTGGAGATGGTAAATAAATATTGTACTGCTTTGCTGTGTTTATCCCTTCTGCTCTCTCTGTATTTGAATATAAAATACTTGAGAAAAATTGTTGCTTTTCAAAATTATTTTTGGGGGTGGTTTGAGCCATAAGTTGGGCAGAAGGGGCTTCTGGTAAACAGAACTTCTGGGAATGCAAACTATGGACCACAGCTTTAGGATGGGCAATAATAAGCAGGCTTTTAAATTTGAGTTTGTATGGAATAAAGCAGTTGTTTCAGGAATTCTGTTCAAACCCAAAGTGCACTGGTTAGATGGATAGCTATAATTAATGATTTACAAAGTTAATTCATTCCAGTTGTGCAGTTGGTTGCTCCTTTGAGCTTTCTTTAAACTTGGGATCCCTTCTTTACACAGAAGATAAGGATAATTGCTAGAATAATCATTCTCCATTGGATGCCCCGCTGGCTAGTTTGTGTCAGCTGACATTCAGGGAGATATTATAACAACAACAAATAAACCTCTGCCTTGGATTATTCTCTATATCCCCTTTCCCTGTGCCTCTCCCATACCTCCTACAAAATTCATCTTAACTTATTACTGGCTATTCTGTAGCCGGAAAAGTGCTTTTGGGGAGTCAGATAGGGAACTGGGTTGTTGTGATCACTTCTCTGGATAACTCTTTTTATAGAGTATTTTCTCCTAGCTTATATCACCCTGTACAGAAGTGAAAGTCCATTTCAAAGGGAAGATCCTTTGACTATATTCGTATTTCCATTTAAAAAGTAATGTTGTATAATGCCAAATTTGATAGTTACTCAAAAGCTAAAGTGCTTTTTAGAGATTAGCAGTGATTTTAAAATAAAAAGTTGCTCGTTAATAAAAAAGGCTCAAAATGATATAATGCCACAAACTATTGTAAAATGATAATTTCTTCTGTGAAACCCTGCTTTTTTTCAGTATTGTGCATCTAGAAATTGCTTTACAAAAGCAGAATTACTCCTTTAATTTTACATTTCCTTTGACTTGATCTTGGCAAATATTTTTAGAAAACTGGTTTAGCTAGTTTATGGCAGTTAAGAAGTGACTTAGAAGCTCAACTTCTGGGTGAGCAGATGAAGGGTAAAATTAAAATGAAAGGTATGCCTGGTATTTAATATTTGAAAAATATTTATTCATGAGACCTTAAAAAAGTTTGTTAAACAGATTATAGCCCATTTTCTCAGCATTCAGTACCAAGCCCAGTTCTTTACTACCACAGGGGAGTTGGCAAGTATATGGCACTTGGCTTCTTAAACCATAATACTCTGAAGGATTGAGAGTGAATGGTTCAAGAAACAGGCATTTGTAGATGAATTCCAGAAGAAAGCCCACCTGTGAAATTCTAGTTCTAGTAAAAATTACTTTTGAGACATTATTAGCTTCCATGCAAATAAGTATATTAAACAATGAGAAATTACCTTGGTCATTGGAAAAGTTAAGAGTCTTTTAGTCTTACATCCCAAACAGGAAAAGAGGAATGTCAGGTATAGCAGAATAAGCTAATATTTTAAGTTTCAATTTTTAATTTGCCTAATTGTACTTTTTAATAATTTAAGTGCACTTAAAAATACAAATGAGTATGTGTACTTTGCAGTTTTTTTTTTTTTTTTAAGATTTTATTTATTTATTTGAGAGAGAGAGAATGAGAGACAGAGAGCATGAGAGGGAGGAGGGTCAGAGGGAGAAGCAGACTCCCTGCCGAGCAGGGAGCCTGATGCGGGACTCGATCCAGGGACTCCAGGATCGTGACCTGAGCCGAAGGCAGTCGCTTAACCAACTGAGCCACCCAGGCGCCCCTTGCAGTTTTAAGTATATATGTATTTAAAGAAAAATACAAAATTTTAAGTATGTTTTAGCTAAGTGCTTTTGGTTTAAAATAGTCATGGTGTTTGACATCAAAACTATGTAAAATATATTTTCCTGATAGTCATTAAGGCTGTTGAATGTGACTTGCCTTGGTTATGATTAATATCTCTTTCTGTTAGGTTTGGAAAATAATGTAGCCTAGTCATTGGATTTCTAGAGAGAAAAAGCTGGAGAGGGAAAAAAAAGTTAAATACAATTTACTAACAGATTATTTTCCTTCTAGATATAAAATTTCCATCTACCTTTATGAAGGATAAATGTTAAACTTATATTTTTGTAAGGGATTAATTTAAACCAAATCCATTATTCCCAAACAAAAGGGTGAGATCCTCAGTACTTTTTGTCATTATTCCATCTTGTTGGTTAAAAATTGAATTTGTCAGTTTTATTACATGTGCTGATTGTAGAAATACTAGAAAATGAAAAAAAAAATTCTCCAGACAGAAAAACTACTGTTAACATTTTGATTTCTAGCCTTCTAGATTTTGCTTACGTATTTTAATAAAAGAGGATTATTTTCACTTAAATATAAGTGAGGGAAAGAAAACATTGAAATATATACAGAGTATAGGTTCATTGATTAGTGGTATTTTGTGCCGTTTTGTCATTAGTCTGTTGATACTCTATGATTTATTTTACAGTTCACATAGAAAGATCAGTTTCACATTAATGTTAAAAATTTTAATAGTTGCCAGGAAATATTTGTTAGCTCCTTAAACTTGATTAGTAAGTGAAAGTATTAATTACTTTGGTGAAAATTTTGTGTAAATACGGAATTTGCATTGAATGTGACTCCTGATCTGTTATGATCAGGATTTTGAGTTCATGGTCAGAACCAATTTTAAGTTCAACTGAACTGATTTCACGTTTGAGGTGTTATTGGTCTGTAGCAAAAAGAAAAATTGGTGGTGCAGCTAATTTTTCATAAGATAAATTTGTTTAGTATGAGACTACTAAGGAAAATTTTAAAGTATTAGTTTGAGGTGTTGTATCTTACTCTTTAGAAATCATGGTGACCATTGATACTAGTTCCTTAAAAAATGCCCTTACATGGGTCGCCTGGGTGGCTCAGTTGGTTAAGGGTCTGCCTTCAGCTGGGGTCATGATCCCAGGGTCCTGGGATCGAGCCCCATGTAGGGCTCCCTGCTCAGTGGGGAGTCTGCTTCTCCCTCTCCCTCTCCCTCTGCCTGCCAGGCCACCTGCTTGTGCTCTCTCTCTCTGAAATAAATAAAATCTTTAAAAAAAAAAAAATGCCCTTACTTGACAAAATAAGGGAATCCTATGCCAGGCTTTCCATTTCCTTTTGCCCCCAGTTAGGTTGACCCATTGAATCCCATCATTCCAGATTAGATCCATAGGAAAGCCCTCTTCCTTTCCTTCCCAAGTTATACCTGCTTCTAGACTTGGAATTTTTGCTGTGACTCTACCACACCACATTAAACCTTAAACATTTTGTCCTCAAGAACAAAAGAATTCGTGCTTACTTTCACCTGTATAGGCATACCTTGGAGATACTACGGGTTTGGTTCCAGACCACAAATACTTTATTGCTAAAAAATGCTAACCATCTGAGTTTTTGGTGAGTCTTAATCTTTTTGCTAGTGGAGGAGGATCTTGCCTTGATGTTGATGGCTTCTGACTGACCAGGTTGGTGGTTGCTGAAAGTTGGGGTGGCTGTGGCAATTTCTTAATATAAAACCAATAGTGAAGTTTGTCACATCGATTAACTCTACCTTTCAGGAATGATTTCTCTAGCATAGTAGTGTTCTACATCCTTTATTGTCACTTCAACAATCTTCACAGCATCCTCACAAGGAGTAGATTCTATCTCAAGAAGCCTCTTTGCTCATCCATAAGAAGCATTTCCTCATCTGTTCAAATTTTATTATGAGCTTTCAGCAATTCGGTCACATCTCAGGCTTTACTTCTAATTCCAGTTCTCAGCAATTGCTATTTCTACCACATCTACAGTTACTTCCTCCATAGAAGTCTTGAACCCCTCAAAGTCATCCATGAGGTTGGAATCAACTTTTTCCAAACTCTGTTAATGTTGATATTTTAACCTCTTCCCATGAATCATGAATGTTCTTAATGGCATCTAGAATGGTAAATCCTTTCTGGAAGGTTTTCATTTTTCTTTGCCCAGATCTTTCAGAGCAATCACTATCTGTGGCAGCTTACATTCTTACAGAGAAATAATAAGACTTAATAATAAGATATATAATAATATAAGATATTATAATAATAATAAGACTTGAGAATTAAAGTTGTTCCTTGATCCATGGCCTGCAGAATGAATGTTGTGTTAGCAGACATGAAAACAACATTCTCTCACTGTACATCTCCATCAGAGCTCTTGGGTGACCAGTCCATTGTCAATGAGCTGTCAAATTTTGAAGGAATGTTTGTTCTAAGCAGTAGGTCTCAACGGTGGGCTTAAAATATTCAGTGAACCATCATGTAAACAGATGTGCTGTCATCCTGGCCTTATTCCATTTACAGAGCAGAGGCAGAGTAGACTTAGCATAATTTTTAAGGGCCCTAGGATTTTCAGAATGGTCAATGAGCATTGGTTCCAACTTTTAAAAAGTCACCAACTGCATTGGCCCCTAACAAGAGAGTCAGCCTGTCCTTGTAAGTTGGTTTTTTTGTTTTTTTTGTGTTTTTTAATATTTTATTTATTTATTTGACAGAGAGAGACACAGCGAGAGACGGAACACAAGCAGGGGGAGTGGGAGAGGGAGAAGCAGGCTTTCTCCTGAGCAGGGAGTCCGATGTGGGGCTCGATCCCAGGACCCTGGGATCATGACCTGAGCCGAAGGCAGACGCTTAACGCCTGAGCCACCCAGGTGCCCCTGCCTTGTAAGTTTTGAAGCCAGGCATTGACTTCTCTAGCTATGAAAGTCCTAGATAGCATCTCCTCTCCAATAGAAGGCTGTTGCGTCCATATTGAAATTCTGTGGCTTAGTGCAGCCACCTTCATTAATTCTCTTGGCTAGAGCTTTTGGGTAACCTGCTGTAGGTTCTACCTCAGCACCTACTGCTTCATCTTGTACTTTGATATGATGAGACAACTTTTCCTAAGCCTCATGAATCAATTTCTCCTAGCTTCAAACTTGCCTTTTTCCTTACCTCTCTCAGCCTTCACAGAATTGAAGAGTTAGGGCCTTGTTGAGGATTGGGTTTTGGCTTAAGGGAATGTTGTAGCTGGTTTGATCTATCCAAACCATTAAAACGGTCTTATATCAGCAGTAAAGCTGTTTTGCTTTCTTATCATTCATGTGTTCACTAGAATAGCACTTGTAATTTCCTTCAAAAACTTTTCCTTTGCATTCACAACTTGACTGGTGCAAGGGGCCTAGCTTCCAGCCTATCGTGGTTTTCAATATGCTTTTCCCACTAAGCTTAATCATTTCTAGCTTTTAAAGTGATAAATGTGTGTGCAACTCTTCCTTTCACCTGAACACTTAGAGGCCATCATCAGGTTATTGATTGCCCTAATTTCAATATTTATATCTCAGGAAATAGGCCTAAGGCAGGGGAGTGAGACAAGGGAATGGCAAGTCAGTGGAGCCATCAGAACACACACAACGTTTATGCAGTCTTACATGGGTGCAGTTCATGGCACCCCAAAACAATTACAGTACTAACATCAAAGATCACCGATCGTTAAACAAATATAATAATGAAAAGTTTTGAAATATCTTAATTACCAAAATGTGACACAGGCATGAAGTGAGCAAATGCTGTTGGAAAAATCATGCCAACAGACTTGCTGGATGCAGGGTTGCCACAGACCTTCAATTTGTAAAAAATGCAGTATCTGCAATAAAATGAGGTATGCCTGTACATGCTTAACTTTCATGGATATGTGTACTCAGATTTAACCAGTATTCTTAATCTGACTGCCATTTGAAGGACACAACCCAGATTTGCTTTCTACAACCCGAGTTTTAGATTTAAAAAATGTAAAGAATAGGGGTGCTTGGGTGGCTCAATCATTAAGCATCTGCCTTCGGCTCAGGTCATGATCTCAGGGTCCTGGGATCCAGCCCCACATTGGGCTCCCTGCTCAATGGCGAGTCTGCTTCTCCCTCTCCCTCTCTACTTGTGCTCCCACTCTCTCTTTTTCTCTCTCTCAGATAAATAAATAAAATCTTTTTTTAAAAATGTAAAGAATATACTGGAGGGTATAAGAAGTTATAATGTCCAAGGTGTGAGCACAGACAGGATCATAGAGGCCATATTAGCCTGGCTTCTGAGGTTCTGGAACAGCTTTTCTTTCTGTACCCCATGTGACCCTCATTTTGTAACCTTCCAACTCCTGATCATCCACAGATTTTTTTGTGTCAGACTGTATTATTTTAACCATATTATTTTTTTTAATTAAAACCGTTATTTTTTAAAATATTTTCATAGTTACTGAATTAGAATTTGCCTTTTAATGTTTTCTGACTTCACAACTTTCTTAATTCTGTGAGGATCCCACACAACTTCCCCAATGGGAGGGGAGAGGTTATGGAAGAAAAATTGATGCAGGGAGTGATCTAAAATAGAGGCAAATAGACTCTCCCCTCCCCAGTATGTTTCTTAAGACTTTCCTATCCTTCTCCCCCAAAATAACTGAGTGAATAGCATTTTCTTGCAGCTCATTTGCTATCACTGTGGACTCAATAGTATTCTTCAATAGTATCTAATATGGAAGTTAATGCAGGGTGACCACAGCATGTGTTTCAAGAAGAATGACTGAAAATCCTATAGCTGCTAACATTTTATTTTTACCATTCTTACATTGAGAGCCAATTCCATTTCTAGCTTGAGAATTTACAGTCTGAAAGTCTGACCTTAGAAAAGCTCTAAGGACCTAAATTCTTATTAATACAACAGGCTTTGGGGAAGATTGGCAAATCTAAGAAGAACAGTCCTAGAATTTTGTGATTTCATATTAAATTACAGTTCAGTATTTTGACACTAATGGAATAGTGGAAAACTCCCAAACCTAAGACTATGGTGTCCCCTTTTCATCTTAATTCTACAGGAAACATTTAAGACACTTCCATCTAGCCTGAAACGAGTTCACTTTCTGCCCATATTCCTGACATAATAGTATAGCTTTGGTTCTGCAGTTGAATCAGTAACAAGGTGGCCTGCAGTGAATGTTTTCCCCCTTGCCTTCTGATAAGTTAAAATTTGTTTCTGAACATACTGATTCCTTGAGTTACCTATTATACTTCTATGCAAAATAAGGCCTTCTGTGACCTAATAGGTAAAATCCCTAGGATATATTTCAATATCCATGATCTCTGTTTTTCCAATGTGTATATGTTCTCTCAGAACCACGGAAGTATATAATTTAGTAAGATCTAGAGGCTTCCCCTCATCTTGGATCACTAACAGTGGAAATCCAAGGAATTTAGCTTTCTGGAGAGAGTGAGTGTTCATAAATAACCCATTACTTGTACCTGGCTTTAACCAGCAACCTTGATTCCAAAACCTAAGTTGTGATGGAAAAATAATCATATGAGTATCATCCCCTGCCTCATGTAATAATTTTTCCCCATTTTAGGAGAAAACATTTATATTAAATACTTCATTTTTCTCATAAACGGTGGCGTTTCAAGATTGAAGTTCATTCTTTCTCTAGCTCTACCATTCATTCCTTTTTATCTACTCCTAGTAAATTGTCTTTCTAATTACGTGCTTTCCATATAGGTAGCCAGAGGATTTTTGTTCTGTTTTATTTTCGTTTTTGTTTTTAAGAAGAAAATAGAAACTTTCCCCATGGAGGAAGAAGAAAAGGAAACCAAACTCAATTTTAAATGTCTTTTTGAATTCAGTATCAGAGCTGTTAGGTCTTTTGAGCCCTTCAAAGTCGTGAAAGATGATAAATAGATCAGAATTAGTTGGGAGTCACAGAAGTAATCTTTTTTATTAACATAACCAGATAGTTAATTAAAAAATAATATAGGTTACTGATAGCTAAATATGAGGAAAATAATTTTAGCAAACAGTAATACCAACAGGTTTTGCTTATTTGACCGCCAAAGAGTAATGTTCTAGGGCCAGAGATTAGTTTTAGAATGAAGTTGAAGAGATTTAAACAAATGTTTTAATGTTGATTAAAGGGCTAAATAATTTATCTTCCAAGTCTATGAGTATAGTTTGAAGGGAGTGAGGTTCTTATCTAAGGGACGGCTGGGTGGCTCATTCGGTTAAGCGTCTACCTTTGGCTCAGGTCATGATCCCAGGGTCCTGGGATGTAGCCCCACATCGGGCTCTCTGCTCAGCAGGGAGTCTGCTTCTCCCTCTGCCCTTACCCCCATACTCACTCCCTCTCCCCCCCCCATCAATAAAATCTTCAAAAAAAAAGTTCATACTTAAATTTTGTGACAAGTGAATTACTAAAAATTTTTCCCTTTGGATATATGTAATCTCTGTGTTTCAAACTTTAGTTTTCATTTAGTTTTGTGTCCAGAGTATATTTATAATTTATAATGTAAAGCAGAGAATCATTAATTGTGTTTTAAAGGAAACTTTAAGAAGAATAAATATTATGTAAAGTCTTCCTGAATGAGTGTAACTCCAGAAGTATTTCAGGGGCGCCTGGGTGGCTCAGTCGTGCTCAGGTCATGATCCCAGAGTCCTGGGATCGAGCCCCGCGTTGGGCTCTCTGCTCAGCAGGGAGTCTGCTTCTCCCTCTCCCACTCCCCCTGCTTGTGTTCCCTCTCTCACTGTGTCTCTCTCTGTCAAATAAATAAAACCTTAAAAAAAAAGAAAATATTGGTGGCCTAGGAAAAAGTAAAATGATAGTGGAACCATAAATTCAAAGGTAGCTCTTCCTGGATTAGGATTACTTTAGTTAATCCAAAACATGGCCACCTTTCTATCCCCAGAATATTGTGATCCAACAATGTATTTTTATACGTAAACCCTAATTTATACCTTTGTCTACCTCATGCGTTATTATGACCAAGCATGACTTTTGCTAGAGTTTAAAACCTAAAAAATGGGAGCACCTGGGTGGCTCAGTCATTAAGCGGCTGCCTTCGGCTCAGGTCATGATCCCAGGGTCCTGGGATCGAGCCCCGCATCCGGCTCCCTGCTCAGTGGGAAGCCTGCTTCTCCCTCTCCCACTCCCCCTGCTTGTGTTCCCTCTCTTGCTGTGTCTCTCTCTGTCAATTAAATAAATAAAATCTTTTAATAAAAAAAAAACCTAAGAAATGTATCTGTGTCAGGAAAAATAACATACTCTAGGCCCATGTTTAAATATTATTAACTTCCTTAAATTAAAAGATTCTTTTAGGATCTACTCTAAATTTTCTTCTCAAGGTAGCATCAACGTTTGAAGTAGATAATATTTTTGTCTTCCCAAAGAGTACATTTAATTTGCTTTTAAGACAGGTAAATGTACCTTTACTAAAGGATTGGAGCTCAGATAAATAGCTTTTTGTGATTCATTTCTAGTAAGCTGCATTGTCCTGTGACTTGTAAAAGAATATTTTGAAGTTAGGAGAATGTCATCTATTAACCTGGTACAAGGGTGTAGGCTGACCAAGTAGTCGGAAAGTGAGTTGGAACTACTTGCACCCAGAGTAATTCTGTGAGTATTTCTTATTGCAAAGATGTAGCCTCATACTGAAAATACCATTTTGGCCTTTTTATATATATACTCACTTCTGCGTAACTTTTGTGTACTTGGAAAATCACACCTGTTGTTTGACATGGTTGATGCAATTCTGTCCCACTGTAGATAAAATTTGGGTTGTACATACATGACTGATTTGCCTAAAGAGTGTATTTTAGGTCGTAACCCAGTCTTTCTAGTTGAAAAAGATTTTAATAGACTTGTTTAGAGAAGTTTTAGGTTTACATTAAAACTGAGAGGAAGGTATAGAGATTTCCAATATACCTCCTGCCTCTGCACATGCATAGCTTCCTTCCTTATCAACGTCCCCCAAAGTAATGTTTGTTTTAATCAATGAGCCTACAGTGATACATCATTATCACCCTAAGGGTTCACTATTGATGTGTTGTACATTATGTGGGTTTCGACAAATTTATGATGATTTTTTTTTTTTTAAGATTTTATTTATTTATTTATGGAGTGCCTGGGTGGCTCAGTCGTTAAGCGTCTGCCTTCGGCTCAGATCATGATCCCAGGGTCCTGGGATCGAGCCCCACATCCGGCTCCCTGCTCCGCGGGAAGCCTGCTTCTCCCTCTCCCACTCACCCTGCTTGTGTTCCCTGTCTCACTGTGTCTCTCTCTGTCAAATAAATAAATAAAATCTTTATTTATTTATTTTTAAAGATTTTATTTATTTATTTGACAGAGAGAGCGCACAAGTAGGCAGGGCGGCAGGCAGAGGCAGAGGGAGAAGCAGGCTCCCCGTTGAGCAGGGAGCCTGATGTGGGACTCCATCCCAGGACCCTGGAGTCATGACCTGAGTCAAAGGCATATGCTTAACCAACTGAGCCACCCAGGCACCCCAGGCATCCACCTTTATAGTGGACATATATCATACAGAATAATTTTACTGCACTAAAAATCCTCTGTACTCTGCCACTCATCCCTTCCTCCCCCCAACCCTAGGCAACCACTGATCTTTTTTACTGTAACCATAGTTTTGTCTTTTCCAGAATGTCATATAGTTGGAATCATGCAGTATGTGGACTTTTCAGATCGACTTCTTTCATTTAGTAATATGTATTTAAGTTTCCTCCATGTCTTTTCATAGCTTGATGGCTCATTTGGGTGGTGGTGGGAGGGAGAAGGGCAGAGGGAGAGAGAATCTTAAGCAGGCTCCACGCCCAGCATGGAGCCCAAGGCTGGGCTGGATTTCACAACCCTGAGATTATGACCTGAGCCAGAATTAGGAGTCGGACACTTAACCAACTGAGCCACCCGGGTGCCCGTTGATGGCTCATTTCTTTTTAGCACTGGATAATATTCCATCATCTGGATGTACCACAGTTTATCCATTCATCTACTAAAAAAACATCTTGGTTGCTTCCAAGTTTTGGCCATTATGAATAAAGCTGCTATAAATATCTAATTACATAGGTTATTTCACCCCTAACTACTGTTTATTTGCATGTTGTTTTCTTAGAAAGATCATGTCATCTGTGAACAAAGAGGGTTTTATTTCTTCCTTGATTTGCGTTTTGGTGTCTAACATTGATTGGGGGAAATTCTCAGCCATTATTGCTTCAAATATTCTGTTACTTTCTCTCTTTCTCCTGGTATTTTCATTATGCATATATAACATTTTTTGTAACAGTTCCTAGATATTCCATTTTGTGTTTTTTCAATCCTTTTGTTTTGTTTTTCAGTTTGGGAAGTTTCTGTTGACATACCCTCAAGCACAGAGATTGTTTCTTCAGCAATGTGCAGTCTACTCGTGGGGCTATCACAGGCATTCTTAATTTCTGTTACAGTGTTTTTGATCTCTAGCATTTCTTTTTGGTTCTTTCTTTGGATTTCTATCTCTCTTACTTATATTACACATCTGTTTTTTCATGTTGTCTACTTTTTCCATTAGAGCCCTTAGCGCGTTAATCAGTTGTTTTGAATTCCTTATCTTGATCATTCCAACATCCCTATCATGTCTACCTTTCAACCAAAACATACAAGGAATACTAAAAGGCAGAAAAACACAGTTTGAAGAGTCAGAGCAAGCATAAAAAGGCAGACATGATGTATTAGGTAAAAGGGGCTGTGGTAAATGGGCCTTTACAAAGTAGTGGTAAGGTACAGGGAAGTGGTAGCACTCTGTAGTCCTGTGATTAAGCCTCAGTCTTGTTGAGCTTATGCCCCTGGACTGTGACCTTCAGCACTGATTCTCAATCCCTTCTTTTAAGCGGGAAGGATGGCTAGAGTGGCCTGGAATTGTGTATTTCCATTCTCCCAGGTTAGTTAGGCTCCAATAAAATTCCTACAACCAGGGTACGTTCTGGTAAAATAGTTTTTGTTCAGGGCATGTCTTGTTAAGAAGAACAGAATGCTCTGGCATATTTAAAAATGCTTACTTTTCCTCTCCCCCGGCTGGAAGCGTAAGGGGATGTTTCTCCAGTTTTTACTGTGAGAACCTGGTAGAACTCTGGGAGATAAACTCACAGAAGTGTGAGGGCTCTCCGTGACTGGGTCATCTTGTGGTTTTTAACTCTTAGACTTATCCCATTGAGTGTCCAGCAATTCATCAGTTATAGTTCAGGTTTTTCCTCAGTACTGGTTTCTGCTGAGGTTTCCGCTCATGGGTTTCTGCTCCATTAACTTGTGATCCTCTGTCTCTGCCCCTCTGTCTCTCTTTTTTGGAGCACCGGTTTACACTGTAACCTCACTTTTCCGGTCTAAGAAAGAGATCTAAGAAGAGCTGTTGACTTCTTGGTTTGTTCAGCTTTTTACTTGTCAGGATAGAGTAGAGAGATGCTGGACCAGAAACTGGAAGTTAGATCTATTTCTTTAAATCATTTTCTCTTAAATAAATATTGTTCTGGCATTACTGAAAAACCAGAACCAAGGATGTTTGTACTGTTAGACCTTTTAAGGGGGGACTAATGGCTTAATGGCATTACCTTATAGACTCAGAGCAAAGCAACACCAAACCCTTCAGTATCCAGATGATTATAAAGTAAATAAAGATGATAAATTGTCTTAGCAGTTAGTGTATCTAACATTTTGAAAACGACAGATGCTGGTGGAAAATTGGCTGACCTACAAAATACCATATAAAGTATAAAATACATAAGACACCTTCTTAGAAATTTGCTGATGATAAAAATAAATGGTTCCTGGCACACCTGGCTGGCTTAATCGGAAGAGCATGTGACTCTTGATCGCAGGGTCCTGATTTTGAGCCACACGTTGGGGGTAGAGGTTACTTAAGTAAGTAAACTTAAAAAAAAAAAGTAAATGGTTCTTTAGCACAGTAACTCTTTAGTAAATGAAATCATTATCCCAAAGCTAATTTTGTTATTTAAAAGAAATGAAAATTGTTTTTTCAATTATAGGATAATGTTAAGCATAAAGACTATATTGACCATCAGAAGGATAAAGTTGCTTTAACTCTGGCTCGTCTAGCCCGCCATGTTGAAGTGGAGAAACAGCAGAAGGAAGAGAAGAATAGAGCATTCAGGGTATGTGACTATTTTAATTGGTGTTTTACCAAATCATGGAATTGTTTATAATAAAACTAACAGAAATTTGTCTTCAAAAAATGTATAACTGAATCCAAGTTCAGCATGGACTCTAGATAGCTCATCACTTCAGTACTTCATGATAGCTTTCATTATCTCTGTCTTTAGTTTGATAGATTCTGATCATATATGTATATAGGAGAAAAAATAGAATTGGGTGGACTTTATTTTGGGGAATTAAAAATCATGGGATTTCTTTATAGCAGGTGAACAATTACGGGTTTCTGGTTTCTATATCACAAGAGTGAAAAAGAGTTTATTGGTGCTTTTGTAGACATAAGGTGTTAAAAGGTTATTTTCTACTAAATAGAATCAGACCACTTTCTCAAACTTCAGCATGCCCGTTCAGATTAAATCTATTACTAAAAGGAAGAAATTTTAATCAGGTTTGTAGAAGAGCTGCTATGTGGAAAATGAAGCCTAATTTAGAATCTCTAATGATATAAATCTTTTTCTTCACTTGCTTTAGAAGGCCCCGGATGAATTACCTAAAGATTCTCTCAATACTGGGGCACCTGGCTGGCTCAGTAGATGGAGCATGTGTCTCTTGACCTGGAGGTCGTGAATTCAAGCCCCACATTGGGAGTAGAGTTTACTTAAAAAATATTTTTTGAATAAAAAAAATCCCTCAGTACTGACAGATGTTTATTAGGAGTAGAAAGTTGATGAGTTGGGTAAATAAAGCTTCATCCTAGGAGTTTAAAAATGGAAATTGAGGGGTGCCTGTCTGGCTCAGTCAGTAGAGCATGCCACTGTTGATCTTAGGGTCCTGAGTTCAAGCCCAACATTAGGTGTAAAGCTTACTTGAAAAAAAAAAAGGAAATTGAAATCATGGCTCTGCCAGCAGCTGTTTGGATTCCAGCAGGTCACTTAGCTTTTGCAGACTTTGGGCTTTATTTAATCTGTAAAGGGATGGAGTTGGAGATGATCTTCCAAGTTAAGATAAGCACTATGGTTTTTTAATTTTAAGATCTGTGTTTTGATTCCTTGTCCATTGGTTATCATAGAGGAATTTATATATTTCTATAGCCTCTGTTTAGTATCTCCTAATCTGGTATAGAATAAATTAATATTCTTCACATTTAGAAGTAGATTTGTTTGGAGACTTTATAATGTAATACCAATTAAATTAGAGCATAGTATTCTAGCTGTATGTTTCAAACGCTTACTGCAAATAAATAACTAAATACATACATACATAAGTAAGTAAAATGCTTAATGCATAGAGATATAAAAAATAGGTTTGTTTCTCTCCTGGCAGAAATACTATTCAATTTTAAGGAAGATTCTTTCCCACAACTGTTAAGTGTATTGTTTATGGGGAAAATCTCTTTGACAGAGGGATGATTTGCAAGCTGTCCTTTTCCACATATTTCCTGAATGATGCTAGCTTCTTTTTCCAGGAAGTGTTCCCACATAGATAATAAAGTGTCTGTAATGAGTTCAGAATCTTAAAGGCACTATGGTAACTGAGGCTTTTCTCAAGGGTAGTTTCAGCTTCCACTCATGTTAAGTGTTAATTCTTTTTTTTTTTTTTTAAGTTTTATTTATTTATTTATTTGACAGAGAGACAGCGAGAGAGGGAACACAAGCAGTGGGGAGTGGGAGACGAGAAGCAGGCTTCCCGCTGAGCAGGGAGCCCAATGTGGGGCTCTATCCCAGGACCCTGGGATCATGACCTGAGCCGAAGTCAGATGCTTAACGACTGAGCCACCCAGGCGCCCCTCATTCATTCTATTAAAGACTTTATCTCAGCATTGAAGAAAGTTTTCTGAAATTCTTGTTTAACCAATTTTAAAGAATAAATATATATTTAGATTTCATTCTTTTCTAAGGGAAAAACCAACTAACAGATATCTTAGTTCATTGCTTGCTATCCATTTATGATTTTTTAAAATTTGGTTTCCTGTATGGATAACTTGTTTTTTAAAACTCGATGACAGGAAAGAAAAACGGAACTATCCAGAAAGGAAGATAATCAAACTAAAATAAAAATGATTCTTGAGGAATTCTAGTGGCTGATAACTCTCACTAAAACTAGATAGTAGTAGAAAATAACTTCCAACTATTCTTAGGCCTTTGTGAATTATTGATGTATTACTATTACAGTGAATTTTTTATCTTTTGTGATGGAGTGGTTTTAAAGAAAGAAAGAAAATTCATTAAAATCTTCACTGGATATGGGGCACCTGGCTGGCTTAATCAGTAGAGCATGCAACTCTTGATCTCAGGGTCATGAGTTCAAGCCCCATGTTGGGTACGGTGCCTATTTAAAATTAAAACAAACAAACAAGAACAAAAACCCTCTTCACTGGATAAATCACTTTCAGAGATAATGTTGTCTTGACTAGTTGAACAGCTACCAGCTTTGCTCATTGATACTCTAGGAGTTAAGATGACTTGCCAGAAGGGATATAACCCTCAGGTTTGTAGAAGAAGCTTTGTAACAAAGGAAAAGTGTGGCTAATTAGAGGATGACTTAAGCCAATAAATGTTTTTTGAGCATTGACTATGTATGGCCACAGAGTTCAAATTCTATTGTAAAAAATGGCAGAGAACATTTTTAAAAACCTGTTTATTTTTAATTTTTGGCAGTCCTTTAAAATAAATGGCCATTAGCTGGCATCTAGTAGTATTTGATCTTATTTATATTAAGAGTTTTGTGATAGATTTTGTAAGGAGCTTTGATAAGTGGTTTAATTTTGTACATTAGAAAATGTCTTTAGAGTCTGCCAGAGACTTGTCATATTGCTTTCTTTGGATAAACGAGCTTTGTTCTCCAAACATGTTATTTGGAACACTACTATAGGATGCGCTTTGAAAAAAAAAGTATTTGTTGAGATACTGCATATTACATGCACATTAACACTTCAAGGCTTTGGAAGTCCTGCCCTAAAGGAACTTTTTAAATTTTGTATTAAAATCAGTGTTTATATATTTAATTTGGTTATAGAGAATTTTTTTAATGCTTGTTAACATTTTTGAAAATTAGTATTCTATGGCTGTAGTTTGAACAATGTTGTAGAAGATTTATTTCCGATTGAAATCTTGAATCTCCCTGTTCCCCTCCTTGCCATTTCTGATAAAGTATCCTGTTGCATTGCTTACTAGGCCATTCATTATTCATTATTCTGGCCTATATCTTACAAATCTAGCATTTGTGACTGTGATTTCTTTTTAAGAACAAAACCTTGTTGAGATGCAATATGGTGTACTGGTTAAGAGCATGGATTCTAGAATCAAATTGTGAGAGTCTAAATCTGGCATTGTTATTTATCCTTAGGCAATTTATTGACCCTTCTGTACCTCAGTTTTCCCATCCTAAAATGCAAACAATAATAGTACCTATTTCACAGAGTTATTGTGAGAATGAAATCTATTACGCTTTTAGAATCATGCCTGGCATGTGGTAAGTGGTGAATAAGTATTGTTAGATACAGCATGATTAGAGATTATGCAAATAGATTTATAAATAATATATAGGAGGACTTAGAGACTTTAACAGTCTAAACCGTAAGTCTAGTTTCATGGTTGGCACTGGCCTACTGCCTGTTTTTGTAAATAAAATTTTATTGGAACATAGCAATGCCCATTTGTTTACCTGTTATCTATGGCTGCTTTCATGCAGAGTTGAGCTGCAAAACCTAAAGTATTTACTGTCTGGCCCTTTATGGAAGAAGTTTGCCAACCCTAGATCTAGATGGTGATAAATGCTTTATACTGGCACATGCTAAGTACTAATGAAATCTGCTCTTATTAATACTATTCACTGAACAGATATTTAATAGGCTTCTGTATACTTCAGGCTGTATGTGGAAACTTTGAAAAGAATGTATAAAAGTTTAAAAATGAAAATAATCATTCATATTTCCATTGCCAGAGATAGTGACGTTTTATGTATTTTCAACCTTTGTTCCCCCTCTGCAGATAGTTACATATAGCTTGAAATTAATCTTTATTTATATTTGGTCTCATTTATTTAATACTATTTGGTGACCTACTTGATATAAAAAATATATTTCTGCTTCACTGAAAGTTTGGTTAGTGTTTCTAATTGACTTTCATGAAATGTATATACCATAATTAAACAGTACCCTATTGTTGGAGATGTAGGTTATAGCAAACTTTGTGCAAATATAAATGACATTGGGATCAACATTTCAGAGCATGAACCTTTGTTTTCACTTATCTTTTTGGGATAGATGTCTAGATGTGGAGTTACAGGGATAAAGGATAATCAATATTTTCTGATCACTGATGTGTTAAAATCCTTTTCTCAAGGAAATCAGATTAGTAATTATAGGTTAATTGATTTTCTTCTTAATACCTTTAGGAAAAAATCGATTTTCAGCATGCTCACGGGTTACAAGAATTGGAATTTATTCGAGGACATTCTGATACAGAAGCAGCAAGACTGTGTGTGGACCAGTGGCTAAAAATGCCAGGTACTCTTTAGAAATCAGAGTGGAACACTGAGGTTACTGAGCTTCCCGAGCTTCCCTAAAGCTTTAAGGGGTTATATCTGTATTATTCAGTTGCTAATAAGTATATAAAGTATTGAAATTTAGTTTCAGTGATACTTTTTTTTTTAAAGATTGATTTATTTGAGAGAGAATGAGAGAGAGAGAGAGCACATGAGAGGGGGGAGGGTCAGAGGGAGAAGCAGACTCCCTGCTGAGCAGGGAGCCCAATGTGGGACTCGATCCCAGGACTCCAGGATCATGACCTGAGCCGAAGGCAGTTGCTCAACCAACTGAGCCACCCAGGCGCCCAGTTTCAGTGATACTTAATAATGGTTTACTTTATCAGTTGTCTTCCAACATTGACAGAAGTAGGTTTGAATATAATAGGTCATCCTTGACCTCATTAGATATTGCTCATTTATTTATTCATGTTATTTCATAGTTATGTGAAATAGTGCATGTGTCTATGGGAGGGGTTTTGATAGGTTATTTGAAGTCAGGAAAACTTCTTTAATGAAATAGAATTTAAGCTGAGATCTAAAGGATTAGTGTTTACTTATTCATTCATCAGTACAGCCTGTGTAGGTATTTTATAAGGACATGTCCACATGGGAGGCATCTAAAGCATTGGGTAGCTTCTTCACTAATTCTGCAGACCTGAGATTCCCAAAAGAGTCACTATGGAACACTTTCCCCCCACCAGATAATTTGGTGGAGTTGTTTTTGTTTTGTTTTGTTTTTTGTTTGTTTGTTTTCACTTCTACCACGGCAACTTTTCTAGCCTGTTGGTAGAATAAACACTGAGCGTTTAAAAGGCTTGGGATATCCACAGAAACCTTAGCTGTGGATTTAATCCAGCAGAACATTTAATTGCAAAAAGTCATGAGAAGTATCTGTGCATGCATTGCTCAGTTTGAACCTAGATACCTTGTTGTTCTAAAGCTAGTTTTCAGGGGCACCTGGGTGGCTCAGTCGGTTAAAGCATCTGACTCTTGATTTTGGTTCAGGTCATGGTCTTGGGGTTCTGAGATCGAGCTCTGCATCAGGCTCCATGCTCAACGGGAAGTCTACTTGAGGATTCTCTCTCCCTCTGCCCCTCCCCCCTACTCGCATTCTCTCTCTCTCTCAAATGAATAATCTTTAAATATATATTTCAAATATAAAGATTTAAATCTTTAAATATAAATAAAGTTTTCAGAGGGCTTTTCTTTGAATCAAATTACCACTGATAATTCCAAAGTTCTCTGACACAGTTTTTCCCCTGTTATGTTGGATTAAGAGGTTTGTATGCCTGTCTCTTCCATCAGACGCCATCCTCTGTGGGGACAGAGACCAAGGTTTATTAATCCTTTTTTGTGTGCGTACCTAAGAAGAGTGCTCAGCTTAGAGATACTCAGTGTTGTTTGAATATTATCCAAGGTAGGCTATAAACATTTGCATATGAACACAGAAAAGAAGCCTAGTAGAACTTGGGTTCCAAATGTGACTGTCATTCAACTAAATAAAAGAGCTGCTTGGCGGGGCGCCTGGGTGGCTCAGTCGTTAAGCGGCTGCCTTTGGCTCAGGTCATGATCCCAGGGTCCTGGGATCGAGCCCTGTATCGGGCTCCCTGCTCCGCGGGAAGCCTGCTTCTCCCTCTCCCACTCCCCCTGCTTGTGTTCCCTCTCTCACTGTCTCTCTCTGTCAAATAAATAAATAAAATCTTTAAAAAAAAAAAAAAAAGAGCTGTTTGGCATTCGAGACCTACTTTAGCAAAAGATACTTAGAAATTATGGTAAATGGTTTTGCCTCTTCGGGTGTTCTTGTTAAGGCTCATATTTAAAAAAAAAAAATCCCTCTTGAGATGGTTTCTGTTCTCAGTAGAAGTTAATGACTTAATTCAGCTATATCAGAATCACCTGGGAGCTTTTAAATATATACCTGGGGCTCATCTCCAGAGATAATGCTATGGTATCTGTAGTTTGGGGAAGATTCCTAGGTAATTTTGATAGGAAAATGGAGTAGAACTATAAGGCTTAATGATCTCTTAAGATCTCTTCTAAAAGTAGTTTATCTCATAACACCTTGAAGTCCTGTGTAGACCCTTTAGGTCTGATCCCTGGCCTCCAGATTGGCAGAATATTTTAATTCACTGTAAAATGAATTCATGAGCATCTGTTTATGATTTGTCTGGTCAAGTCAGAACAAATGACTCATTTAGCTGTGTCTTTATGATTCTTTTTAAAGATTTTATTTATTTGAGAGAGAGGGCAAGAGCACAGAGGGAGAAGCAGACTCCCTGCTGAGCAGGGAGCGCCATGCAGGGCTCAATCCCAGGACTCTGATATCATGAACTGAGCTGAAGGCAGATGCTTAACCAACTGAGCCACCCAGGTGCCCCTGTCTTTATGATTCTTGACAGAACTTGGTATTTTCTGTATCTTCAGGACACACCTGATTCATTGGTGGCTGATAAGCTTGAGTTAAGGTCTTTAGTTATGCTCTTTTTATGTGGTTGTTTTATTTTTTTGCTTGCTCCCTGCAACAACACTATAACACTGAAGTTTAGGATCTATTGCTAGGACAGCTGCTTTAGCATTGGGCTATATTTGATATGGGGCTATTCCGTAAATTAGCTTTGGAGAGTGCTGAGATGTTTGAATAGGGTATAGCTGGGGAAACAGAAATGAGTCATTGTTCTCTTTAATTGTAAAAAGTGAGGTTCTACTTCTGAGTAGCATTAAGGGACTTGTTTAATCTATTCCAAAGTATCCAGCTATTGTAATTCAGCTCTTTGATTAGAAGCACTTTATTTATAATTACTCTACTGAAATTCATCTTTTATAGACTTTTATAATTAGGCCAGTTTGCATACATTTGAATACTTAGTAACTTAAAAACAGTACTATTCTATTTAAAGAAAAAAGCTATTTAAATTTCTGTATTTTGCCTTTCCATGGGCAAAGCTTATTTTCTTTCAATTGATTGTTTTCTCCAAATTTATTTTAATCCAGAGCCTCTATTTGGCTAAATAAAGGTCTTTTTTTTTTTTTTTTAAGATTTTATTTATTTATTTGACAGAGAGAGACACAGCGAGAGAGGGAATACAAGCAGGGGGAGTGGGAGAGGGAGAAGCAGGCTTCCCGCCGAGTAGGGAGCCCGATGCGGGGCTCGATCCCAGGACCTGGAACCATGACCCGAGCCGAAGGCAGACACTTAACGACTGAGCCCACCCAGGCGCCCCTAAATAAAGGTCTTAATTGGCAATATCTAGAATGTGGATGGACAATAAATAAAAATTGTCATAATTCTGACTACATAAAAAAATTAAGGATAAAAAAGTGTATTGTCATTTAATGCCTCTTTAAGATTAAAATATGATTAATGCTATACTGTTCATTGTTTGTTGACAGAACACATTTATAAGCATTTTGGTAGCTTTTAATGGAGGCCTTCCCCCTCACCCCCATAAGGACTCAAAACGGCAGGAAAACAATTGAAACCTTAAATTTATATAATAATCATTTGAAGATCTTAAAATTAGGTGATGATAAAAGAATAATGATCCATTCTATTTAAATCCTTAGGGGCTTTGTAGAAACTGCCATAAAGATAAATACCCAGTTTTCTGTTGTATGAAATATTCAAGGCATTGAAACAATCCACAGGAAATAATAATACAAAGGAGTCCATAATCAAATCATCTATATATAACTGCCTGATATATGGTCAGAATCCTAGCAGTTTTACATTTCATGGTTTATATAATGTAACTCTAAATTTTCCATCATATATCATGCATTGGGAATTTCCCTGGAACAAAATTGGCCGGGGGTATTAGTCTATAAGAGTGTGTGACTGTAAGATGAAAACTATAAAGAAAGAAAGGGAATGAAGAATGGACCAGGATAAAGGGAGATTAAGAAAAACTAGTGAAAGGGGTGCCTGGCTGGCTCATTCCGTAGAGCATGTGACTCTTGATCTTAGGGTTGTACAGCCCTATGGTAGGTGCAGAGTTTACTTTTTTAACCAAGAGAAAGGAGAAAGGAAAAAGAAAAAAAAGAGAAAGTAATGATGGACAAACTTTGAAAGGAGAAAAAGAAAAGGGATAAAATAAAATAAATAGAAAAGAGAAAGATAATAACAATAAGTAAATCTCTGGTTTGTGTTCTGTGAATTTATTGATGAGACCTGCATTACTTGATATCCAGGTTGGAACTAATTGATCAACACCTGGCTTCCCCAGAAAGTACCACTCTTATTCCCCTTGCCTCCCTGAACTCTCCACTCTTCCCCACTCTCCCAGTTGCATTCTTTAACATAATTTTCAGAGAACTCAGGTCCTTTATGATATAGCTAAACTTTCTAATATGTTTAAGATAGATAAAAGAGAAAAAAGAATGAGATCTTTGCCACTTTATATAAATGAAAAGGGAGGTAGTGGTTCTGTAGAGCAACTGATTTTCTAATCAGTATTTAATCTTTGACATTTGTTGGCTATTGAACTTAAACACATTTTTTTTCCTCAAGAGAATGTTAACTTAAAGATGTTAACAGCTTTCAGGGCACCTGGCTGGCTCTGTAGGTAGAGTGTGTGACTCTTGATCTCAGGGCTATGAGTTCAAGCCCCACATTGGGTGTAGAGGTTACTTTAAAAAAAATTAATTAAATAAACTTAATCCACATCACCTATTTTTTTTTTTTTAAGATTTTATTTCTCAGAGAGAGAGCGAGCACAAGCAGGGGGAGCAGCAGGCATAGGGAGAAGCAGGCTTCCCACTGAATAAGGAGCAAGGTGCGGGACTTGATCCCAGGACCCTGGGACCATAACCTGAGCCGAAGGTAGACGCTTAACCAACTGAGCCACCCAGGCATCCTGTCTCCTCACCTATTTTAAAAAAAAAAAAAAAAAAAAGGAAACAAAGAAAGAAGCTCCTGGCTGGCTCAGTAGGTAGAACACGCAACTCTTGATCGTGGGGTTGTGAGTTCGAGCCCCATATTGAGTGTAGAAATTACTTTAAAAATAAAATCTTGGGGGGCGCCTGGGTGGCTCAGTCGGTTAAGCATCTGCCTTCAGCTCAGGTCATGATCCCAGGGTCCTGGGATCGAGCCCCGCATCGGGCTCCCTGCTCAGTGGGAGGCCTGCTTCTCCCTCTCCTGCTCCCCCTGCTTGTGTTCCCTCTCTTGCTGTGTCTCTCTCTGTCAAATAAATAAATAAAATCTTTTAAAAAATAAATAAATAAAATAAAATCTTGGGCGCCTGGGTGGCTCAGTTGGTTAAGTGACTGCCTTCGGCTCAGGTCATGATCCTGGAGTCCCTGGATCGAGTCCCGCATCGGGCTCCCTGCTCGGCAGGGAGTCTGCTTCTCTCTCTGACCCTCCCCCCTCTCATGTGCTCTCTCTCATTCTCTCTCTCTCTCAAATAAATAAATAAAATCTTTTAAAAAAATAATAATAGGGCGCCTGGGTAGCTCAGTTGGTTAAGCGACTGCCTTCGGCTCAGGTCATGATCCTGGAGTCCCGGGATTGAGTCCCACGTCGGGTTCCCTGCTCAGCAGGGAGTCTGCCTCTCTCTCTGACCCTCCCCCCTCTCATGCTCTCTATCTCATTCTCTCTCTCAAATAAATAAATAAAATCTTTAAAAAAAAATTTTAAAAATAAAAAAATCTTTAGGGGCACCTGGGTAGCTCAGTCGGTTAAGTGTCTGACTCTTGATTTCAGCTCAGGTCATGATCTCAGGGTTGCAAGAACAAGCCCGCATCGGGCTCCACACTGGGCATGGAGCCTGCTTGATTCTCGCTCTCCCTCTCCAACCAGTCCCTCCTGTCCCCTGTCCCCGCTCACTGGAGCTCTCTGTCCTCTCTCTCTCTCTCCCTCTCAAAAAAAAAAAAATCTTAAAAAGTGTTAACAGCTTTACTTGTCCCAAAGACCTGTTTATTTTTAGGTGATCATATCTTTTGTAAGAAAGACAGTAAACATTTAATTACAATTAGGATCACCCAGTTGATGCTGTATCATAATTTTTATCATTTTGTCATAATTTTATTTTTTTGAAGATTTTATTTATTTGACACAGAGAGAGACAGCAAGAGAGGGAACACAAGCAGGGGGAGTGGGAGAGGGAGAAGCAGGCTTCCCGCCGAGCAGAGAGCCCAATGTGGGGCTCGATCCCAAGACCCCGGGATCATGACCCAAGCCGAAGGCAGACGCCCAACGACTGAGCCACCCAGGCACCCCTCATTTTGTCATAATTTTGATTACCAGTCCAAGGACAAATATCTGAAGTAGGAACATAAGAATTTGTATCCCAATGATACAGGACTCAAAACAGGAACAATTAATTCTGGAACAAAAAGTTCATTCCGAAGAGGAGGCCAAATGCGGGTGTCTGGAAAACCAATATTATGTCCCATAATGCACTGTAACAAGGAATTTGATAATGGGCACCTTCTCTTAGGACATTTAAAAAGGTGAGTATGATAGAATAGTGGTTGCTGAAGAGCAAGTGAGTTACAATATGATTGCATAAAATGAAAGCATGATACACCTGTGCCATTGTAATCATAACTTTATATTCCAAACTCAGATTGTTTTGTGCTCTTATGATAGTTATTTTAAATTTACATTTTTTAGGTTTCCTACAAGGCTTAAAGTCAGATTTTTTTCTAGTGATATTCTATCTTTCAAGGCATATAGCCTTTAAGTATGTATTTATTTTTAATATGTCTCATAAAATTCTGAACAGATTTTTTATACTGATATGCAGTTGAATCAGTTTTAGAGAAATCCAGCCCATAAATACAAATTTCAAGAGACACAAAGCACTTAAAGATATTTGGTCTAGCCTAAAGAAAGCTAATATGGTATTACAAAACAAATGTTAAAGGCAAGCCAAATGTAGCAAAATTCATAATAAATATTCTATTTATGAAACCCACCTTATTAATTTACTGAATTTTCGAATAGTAGAGCTTGAAAAAGTAAATATCAAGGGAAGGCAATATTAAAGGCATTAAGCATTCTTACTTTCATAGTTTCTCCTTCTAATAGTTTAAAGATGGGAGTTGAGAGTTTGGGGGCTCTTAGCCATTATCATTTCCAGGTATCTCACCCTACTTAGGCATTAACCTATCTATAAAGGCTCCTAGAGGGAGCTTCAGCATTCTACAAATAATTGGGTAGCATACCATATCTAAAGTATTTTTATTAAAAGTCTTCAATTGTAAAATGGCACATACTTACTAAATGATGAAAATGAACATTAAAGGGATTAAAAGCCATTTTTAAGAAACAGGTGTGTGCCAGAATCTTGACATGAGATTATTATTCCATTGGTTCATTCACAACTATTTGTGAATTTTGTGGTAAATAAGGCAAAAAGGAAAAGATGATGGCTCTATAATTTTCAAATTGGAATTTCACCATTTCATTGGATCTTGGGTACATTTTATTTATTTCATCCATTTTATTGGATCTTGTACTTTTGTGAAATCTTGAGCTAACTATTGATCACTGTTTGAAGGGATTACATGGCATCAAGGAGCCATTTTGATATTTCTTGAAGATGAAAAACGTTATTTGGTATTTCAATAGAAAAGTATAAATTTCTGAGTGTGTGTGTGTGTGTGTAAACAAATGAACAAATGCTTAACAAATGAAGCAACATAGTGTGGCTCCTAAAATGTGGACTTTTCTAATGTTACCTCTTCTTTTGCTGAGTAGGTTTGATCACTCTCCATGTGATCCAACAATTACACTACATGGACCATTCATCAATTCCTTTGCTTGTGTAGTATGTTACAAAAATTTTGTTACTCAACAGCAATATAGGGATCACCTTTTTGCTAAGGTAAGAAGAGCATGTCCTAAGTTAAGAGTAGGTATTTTTTTCTAGAGAACCATGGAATTCGATATAGGTGTTTTCTTGCTGCTTTTAATCACCTACAGTCACCTACAATCACCGATCACCAAAGATACACATAAGGATCAAAATTGTGATTGTTTATGGAGAATAAAATGATTTGGAATGTTAAATTTTTGTGGACAGGTAAACTTGATTACTGAAAGCCAGCAGTCGTAAAGATTATCAAACCCTTCCCTTGATGGAGTTGTTCTGTGGAATTAACCTTGTTCAAGATGCTCATAATGAGAACTAGAACCTGGATCTTAAGTCCACTGCCTTTCACTGCCTGTTGAAATGTTGGAGCATGTAGTAAATAATGATTCCTTTATTAATGGTAGTATTAAGAAATCTAGTATTTAAAAGGCTGTTTTATGTAACTCTCATTAAGCATTAAATTTCAAGGGATACAAGTTGATTCATGGCATATTCAAATCTGTATAATATACAGTTCTGTAATAACTGTTTACCGTATTTGAAATTACATATCTTTAATGACTTATTAACATTACAGAATGTTAATTGTACAATATGTTCACTGTGGAAAAAAATTTTTTTAAGTTTTTATTTTAAACACTCAGTGCTCATTATGAAAAGTCCACTCTTTAATCCTCATCACCTATTTCATCCATCTCCATACCCACCTCCCCTCTGGTATTCATCAGTTTTTTTCTCTCTTGGTTTCGTGCTCTCTCACTCTCTTTTTTTCCTTTGCTCTTTTGTTTCTTAAATTCCACATATGAGTGAAATCATTTGGTATTTGTCTTTCTCTGACTGACTCTTTTCACTTACCATTATACTCTCTAGCTCCATCCATGTTGTTGCAAATGACAAGATTTCATCCTTTCTGATGGCTAAGTAATATTCTGTTGTATATATATATACCACTTCTTTATTCATCAGTCAGTGGATACTTGGGCTCTTACAATAATGCTGCTGTAAATATAGGGGTGCAGTATCCCTTTAAATTAGTGTTTTGTATTCTTTGGGTAAATACCCAGTAGTGCAGTTACTAGGTCAAAGGGTAGTTCTATTTTTAACTTTTTGAGGAACCTCCATGCTATTTTCCACAGTGGCTGCACCAGTTTGCATTTCTACCAACAGTGCACCAGGGTTCCTTTTTTTCCACATCCTCTCCAATACCTGTTGTTTCTTTTGTTTTTGATTTTAGCCATTCTGACAGATGTAAGGTGATATCTCATTGTAGTTTTGATTTGCATTTCCCTGATGATGAGTGATGTTGAGCATCTTTTCATGTGTCTGTTGGACATCTGGATGCCTTTGGAGAAATATCCGTTCATGTTTTCTGCCCATTTTTTAATTGGATGATTTCTTTTTTGGCCATTGAGTTGTATAAATTCTTTATATATTTTGGATACTAACCCTTATCAGATATGTCCTTTGCAAATGTCTTCTCCCATTTAGTAGGTTGCCTTTTAGTTTTGTTGATTGTTTCCTTCACTGTGCAGAAACTTTTTATTTTGATGAAGTCACACTAGTTTATTTCTGCTTTTATTTCCATTGCCTCAGGAGACACATCTAGAAAAATGTTGCTATGGCCAATGTCAGAGAGACTGCCTGTGCTCTCTTCAAGGATTTTTATGGTTTCAGGTCTCACATTTAGGTCTTCAATCCATTTTGAATTTATTTGTGTGTATGGTGAAAGAAAGTGGTCCAGTGTCATTCTTTTGCATGTAGCTGTCCGGTTTTCCCACACCATTTGTTGAAACTGTCTTTTTCCCATTGGATATTAATTTCTCCTTTGTTGAAGGCCATATAATTGTGGGTTTATTTCTGGGTTTTTTGTTCTGTTCCATTGATCGATGTGTCTGGTTTTATGCCAGTACCACACTGTTTTGATTACTATACCTTTGTAATACAACTTCAAGTCTGGAATTGTGATAACTCCAGTTTTGCTTTTCTTTTTCAAGATTGCTTTGACTATTCAGAGTCATTTATGATTCCATACAAATTTTAGGATTTTTTTTTCGAGTTCTGCGAAAAATGCTATTGTTACTTTCATAGGAATTGCATTAAATTTGTCGATTGCTTTGGATAGTTATCGACATTCTAATAATTTTTGTTCTTCCAGTCCATAAGCATGTAATGTCTTTTCATTTCTTTATATCATCTTGAATTTCTTTCATCGGTGTTTTATAGTTCTCAGAGTACAGGTCTTTCAACTCTTCGGTTAAGTTTATTCCTAGATATTTTATTTTTATTTTTATTTTTTTAGATTTTATTTATTTATTTGACAGAGACAGTGAGAAAGGGAACACAAGCAGGGGGTGTGGGGGAAGGAGAAGCAAGCTTCCCACTGAGCAGAGAGCCTGATGCGGGGCTCGATCCCAGGACCCTGGGATCATGACCTGAGCCAAAGGCAGATGCTTAATGACTGAGCCACCCAGGCGCCCTAGATATTTTATTGTTTTTCCTGCAGTTGGTTCAATATTCACAATAAGAGAAAGTATAAAAAACATCATTTCAGTAGATGCAGAAAAAGCATCTGTCAGTAAGAGAAAGTATAAAAAACATGATCATTTCAGTAGATGCAGAAAAAGCATTTGACAGTACAACATCCATTCATGATAAAAACCCTCAACACTGTGGGTCTAGAGGGAGCATAACCTCAACATAATAAATGGCATATATGAGAAACCCACAGCTGACATTTATTCAGTGGTGAAAAACTGAGAGCTTTTCCCCTAAGGTCAGGAACAAGACAAGAGGGGTGCCTGGGTGGCTGAGTCGTTAAGCGTCTGCCTTCGGCTCAGGTCATGATCTCAGGGTCCTGGGATCGAGCCCCGCATCGGGCTCCCTGCTCCGTGGGAAGCCTGCTTCTCCCTCTCCCACTCCCTCTGCTATGTTCCCTCTTTTGCTCTCTCTCTCTGTCAAATAAATAAAATCTTTAAAAAAAAAAGAGGAACAAGACAAGAATGTCCACTCTAACCACTTTTATTCAGCATGGTACTGGAAGTCCTAGCCGCATCAATTAGGTAACAACAACAACAATAAATAAGAAGGATCCAGATTGGTAAGGAAGAAATAAAACTTTCACTATTTGCAGATCACATGATACTTTAATATAGAAAACTCTAAAGACTACCAGAAACTGCTAGAACTGATCAATGAATTCAGTAAAGTAGCAAGATACAAAATCAATGTACAGAAGTCGGTTGCATTTCTATACACTAATAATGAAGCAGCAGAAAGTAAAATTAAGAAAACCATCTGATTTACAACTGTACCAAAAACATTTATAAATATTTTTATATAAGTGTCTGAATTGTTATATAAGAAAAGCAGTGTGTTGTAAACATGAATTCTTAAATATTTGTTGAATAAATGCATAAATTTTAAATCAGTGAATAACATTCTACTGTATGAATATATTATAGTTCATCTAATTTCCTATTATATGTATCAATTGTTTCAGTTTTTCTATTATTAAAAACAATACCACTTTAGGGCGCCTGGGTGGCTCAGTTGGTTAAGCGACTGCCTTCGGCTCAGGTCATGATCCTGGAGTCCCGGGATCGAGCCCCACATCGGGCTCCCTGCTCGGCAGGGAGTCTGCTTCTCCCTCTGACCCTCCCCCCTCTCATGTGCTCTCTCTCATTCTCTCTCTCTCAAATAAATAAATAAAATCTTTAAAAAAAAAAAATGCCACTTTAAATCTCTTGGTAGCTAAAAACCTATGATAAATCACAGCTATGAGTACAGCTATATGCTGAGTGCTCTGAATCCTTGGGGATGGTCTTGGGGACTGCCAACACATGTGGTAACCTTGATATTGCTAAGAGGTTACTGTTGTAGGACAGTGATATGATGAAAATAATGCTTTATACTTTCAGAGCTAGAAGGACTCTTAATTCTAGAACCCAATTACTTCCCTTTTTAGGGACACCAAAGAAACGGAGTGATTTAGAATGGTAGCAGTGTTCAGGGTGGATTCATAGGTGCAGAAAGGTGACCAGTTTAGGTGACTTATACTAATTTGAGATGAAAAAAGGCTCTGCTTAGGTAATGGCATTTAACATAAAGACCTTAAAGTTAATCTAAAAGAAATGATAGGGCTTTCTATTGTTGTGACAAAGGTTTGAGGAGAGAAAAGAAAAAGGATACAAGAGGACTGTATTATGTAATTTTGGGGGGCTTTTCAGGTGGTCACTAATATTCTACCTTTTTCAAAACTAGAGTCTTTTCAGGGCTTGTTTTCCTATTCCAGGCCATTAGTGTGTTGTTTATTTTAATGAGCATATTTCTTTTTTTCTTTAGTAAATCTGAATAGGTATTTTAACCTTAAAATTAATTCTCTCATTTGTGTTTTCCCAAATATCATTAATTTGTTTCTTTTTTTTTTCTGGGAATCATTCATTTCATGCTGTTTTACCTTGTCTCCAGGAAGTAAATTTATGATGTTTAGCCTTCTGGGAAGGATTATGGTAAAATAGAACAAAGGCTTTGGTGTCACACAGACCTGGATTCTGCTGTCACTTTTATTAGCTATATGTACTCAGAAGTTACTGAACATCTGTGAGCTTTATTCTTCGTCTCTAAAATGGAATTGTTATACTTACATGCAAGATTGATGAAAGTATAATACTATTATATAAAGCACTGAGGACCTAACATAGCTCTCATTGAATTCTCCTTATTAAGGGCGCCTGAGTGGCTCAGTTGTCAAGTATCTGCCTTTGGCTTAGGTCATGATCCCAGTGTCCTGGGATCGGGCCCCGCATCGGGCTCCCTGCTCAATGGGGAGCCTGCTTCTCCCTCTCCCACTCTCCCTGCTTGTGTTCCCTCTCTCTCTGTCAAATAAATAAATAAAATCTTTTAAAAAGATAATTCTCCTTATTATTCTTTGGAGAGTCCATCACAAGAACTCTAAAGGAAACTGGTATGCATTAGATTATAATTGCCTATCTTAAATCAGCCAGAAGAGGTCACTAGAAGATTGTATGCCTATGAATTCTATTTTGTAAGGCTGGCATTCTTCAATGAAAGCATGAAATGATCACAAATTTGCATTTTTGCCTTGCTTCCCTCCTCTTTCCCTTTCATCTCCAATTTCTTCTGTCTGAGCCAGTGCTTCTTAAACTTTACACACTCATCGCTTGGGTATCTTGTTAAAATATAAGTTCTTATACTAGATCTGAGGTGGGGCCTTAGATTCAAGATTCCTAACAAGCTTGTAGTTGATGCCAGTGCTGCTGGTCCTTAGGTCACACTTTGAGTAACAAGTGTCTAGTTGGTTTTGACATTAAAGCCATTCATTGGGTATACCACTAGATAGCTTCCTGCTTTTCTCCCTTTTTGGTCGTGGTGGAGGGAGGTGTGGAGGTGGTGGAGAACATATTGTAAGCTCTAGTGTGCCTCAGTGTCATTTGTGGGTCAATAGGGCCATTCTATCATTGAAAGTGATTTCTCCCTCTTAGCCCATCTTCCCTACCCTAGGCAGTCTGTAAACTACTTTCTGTCTCTATGGTTTTGCCTTTTCTGGGCATTTCGTATAAATGGAATCCTATAATATGTGGCCTTTTGTGACAGGATTCTTTCATTTACCATAATTTTGTCAAGGTTCATCTATGGGTTTTTTTTTATATTTTATTTATTTATTGGAAAAAGAGCACGAGCAGGGGGAGGGGCAGAGGGAGAAGCTGACTCCCCACGGAGCAGGGAGCCCAATGCAGGGCTCGATCCCAGGACCCTGGGATCATGACCCGAGCTGAAGGCAGACGCTTAACCAGTTGAGCCACCCAGGCACCCCGAGGTTCATCCATGCTGTAACATATATCAATACTTCATTCCTTTTTATTGCCAAGTAATGTTCCATTGTTTGGAAATATGCCACCTTTTGTTTATCAACTCATCAGTTGTTGGATACTTGGGTTATTTCTACTTTTGGGCTACTGTGAATAATGTAAACGTACAAAGCCTCATGTGGACATATGTCTTCTCAAGTTAAATTTTGGGGTCATTTGATAATTATGTTTAATTGTTTGAAGAACTGCCAAATTGTTACCCAACACACTACCATTTTATTTTCTTAACAGCAATATATGCAGGTTCCAATTTCTCCACATTATTAACAACACTTATTGTGTGCCTTTTAAAACAGCCATCCTAGTGGGTATGAAATAATACTGTGGTTTAACTTTTTTTATGTATACAAATGTGTATGATGTATTTTATTTTAATATAATCAGAAATATAATCGTAGAAAGGAATTGAGTACTTTAACTTATAAGACTTCCTATTTCCCACTCCTTCCCCTTCTTTGTACAGGGAAATATGCTATACTTTTGCAGTAGGTATATTTCAATAAAATTTTATATAGAATCACATTCTTGTTCTACTGAGCAAACACTTTAAACAAGCTTTATATTGAATCCATTTATGACTCACAATTGAACTAAAAATTATTTTGTTAGCGTTCTTCAAGTAAGGGACATTTCTATAAATTTGTGTTTAGGAAATGCCTTTATTGCTCTCATTTAGAACCTTCTCATCGGAATGCAAAGTATCTTCTTGGATGTTATCTTCTGTGTGGCACTCACAACATTAAAATGGGGTGGGGAGTAGTGGAAAGAGCATTGAATTTATAACCAACATATAAGGCTATTTTGAATGGTAGTTTTCTCTCTTCCCAGGGTACTATTTGATTGGAGGGAAACTACATTTTGGTTTTCTCATTTGTAAATAATGAAAATAGTACTTAGATTTTGAACCCTAATGTGATGTTTTACATGTGCTCAATACAGATGTGAATTTCTTATTCCTTCTGTTGCATCTTATAAACACTACATACAGTATTTCTTTTTTTTTTTTTTTTTTTTAAGATTTATTTATTTGTCGGAGAGAGAGCACAAGCAGGGGGAGTGGCAGGCAGGGGGAGAAGCAGGCTGCCTGCTGAGCAAGGAACCCAGTGTGGGACTCCATCCCAGGACCCTGGAATCATGTCCTGAGCTGAAGGCAGACGCTTAACCAGCTGAGCCACCAGGCATCCCACATATACTATTTCTATATCCCTAATGTTAATGATAGTAAATTTAAGAAGACACAGTACAACTTTTAAGGCTATTATTATAAAGACCATTAACAAGATGTTAAATTATATTTATATACAAGCACACATACATATAAATATACACTTTAAAATATTTTCAGTTTTGGGTCAGCTGGTTGTCTCAGTCTGTAGAACACATGACTCTTGATCTTGGGGTCATGAATTCGAGCCCCACATTGGGGACAGAATTTACTTAAAATTTTTTTTATTATTATTTTTAGTTTTGAGATAGAGGAGCCTCTTAACCAAGTTTGGACACTTTCTGGACACTAGAAAAGACATACCTCTTTGACTACGTCAAAATTTTTAAATGACCACATACAAAATTAATAGATGTTTGAAAAATATTTGCAAAATGGGGCATGGCACAGTTAGTTTTGATAATGAAGAAAAGATAAAAGTTGACCAGAAGAGGAGAAAACAAAAATGATTGAAACAAAGGATATGAATAAACAATCCACGGAATATGGAATATCTATAGAATTGTATGAATTAAGTGCTCAGACTCACTAGTAGGAAATACTAATTAAGGTAACAATGAGTATCACAATATCTGTCAGACTGCAAAAATGAAAAAATGATCTATAGGAGCTATTGTGCCATGTTAAGTCACTTCTAGGGAATATGTAAATTGATAGAGCCTCTTTGAAAAACTATCAAATGGTATCCTTTAATATTCAAGTACTAAACCTTTTAACCCAATGGTGCCACTCGGAATAATGAGAAAACACACCTATAAATAAGGATATGTGTTTAAGGTTGGTTACGGGTACCATTGTTTATAGTAGCAAGGGAAGAAAAGCCTGGAAATGAATAGTTGACTAAGTCTTAGTAACTGGAGTAGTTTGCTACCATTGAGAAGAATGAATTAGAGATATGCCAGTTGATTTTGGGGTATTTCCGTTAGGTATTGTGGAATAAGAGAAACTAAGCGGCAGAAGAGTCTGTAAGATGACAGTATTTGGTCAAACAATGGCAGTCCCCTGTATGTTTATTTCTGTATATTTTTGTAAATTATTAAGCATGGAGACATTTATGGAAGAACACATAAACATAGGTTATATTGCAGAGTAGAGTGAAGAAGGAAAAATGGAAGAAAAAGTATATGTGATATGAAAACATTTATCCATTAACATAATATAGATGTGTATAAAAAAAGGAAAAACATAAAAGTAAATGTGTATTTATTGTCACAGAAAGATGGTCAAGTTTTGTTTTTAAGAAAAAAAATTTTTAATTCACATATGGAACCTCATTTATGATAAAAATCCCATAGTTCACACTCAGGGAAGAAAAGTTTTCATGTTAAAACCTGATACAGAATATTCCAAATAAATAAATTTTGAAAATTGGTTTTAAAAGATTGAATATTGATTTTAGTTGTCTGTAATACAGCTTTGCCTTGTATTTTAGGAAGCTGCAGATGATGAACATAAAAACAACCTTCTTCCTCAGATTATTCAGTGTTTTGCGTGTCCAAATTGCTTCCTTCTTTTTAACAACAAGGATGAGTGTTTGAAGCATATGTCTGGAAAGAATCATTTTCGTCAGAATTTTAAACTGGGTGGTATGTTAATACTCTCTTATGAAAATTATTGAACTACTTTAATCTTTGCTGATTTACCATACTTCTCAGATAATTCTTGAGAAAACTTACCCTCACATTAGATTGAAAACATAAAAGTGAAAGATGGTCCTCATTTTTATTTTTCAAAAAAGATTTCTCAATATTGATCTGCACCTAACAGGTTTACTTACTTTGAGGAATGAAGAGAAACTTGGGAAGAAAATATTTATTTAGGATGATGTTTTTATATATCCATAATATCTGGGAAGTTGGATGTTACTCTGCATTTAAGACTCAGATTTTGAGCATGAGTTCAGCAACTTTTGCACTTAAGGCTAGAAAATTACTTCCCTTAGATTTTTATCATGTAAATAACAATCCTTTACTTATGCCAGCCAGTGTTGAGAAAGGCAAAGGGGAGGAAGGTTAGGTTGCTATCTACTCAAATCTTTGCAAGTTATAGTTTATTTTGTCTTTCAGATGACCAGGGGATAGCACATCCAATATCATTTCCGTCTTTTGCAAAGAAACTTCTGATCTCTCTGTGCAAAGATGTCCCATTTCAAGTTAAGTGTGTGGCCTGCCACCAGACACTACGTTCCCACATGGAGCTCACTGCCCATTTCAGGTTTGTACAGGATTAGTCGGGCTTAAGGGAATCCTTCCCTAGTAGCTCTTTACCAGAGGGAGGATTCAACAAATACTTTTCTATTTTATGTTTCTCTGCTTTTAAAGTGAGAATGTACATTAGTCTGGAAATTAATCAAATTTAGCATAATAAGAGAAGTTAAAGGTGTGGAGAACGTGGATATATTGATATTGCTGTGAATGTAAAATTAACTAACAGCTCTATGTGTATTTTTCTCTGTGTGTTATGTGAGTAGTATGTATATAGGGGAGGAGCAGGTTAAAATAGAACCTTGGCTTTAAGTCAGCCAGAATGAAAAGTATCATATACATATGAAAGATAAAATTTCTGTGAAAGGCCAAATTTATCAAATAATCATTGGCTTTACAATGGAAATTATCAAGCAATGTACAATCCCCAGTGTACCTTTCACCCAGCTTCAGTAATTATCAACACATGGCAGTCATGTTTCATTTATATTGTCACCCCCTGCAAGTTATTATTTCAAAGTAAATCATGTCATTCTATCTATAAATACTTCAGAATGTAACTATAAATGGTAAGGACTTTTTTTTTTTAATTCTATAATACTGTTATCACACCTTTAAAAACTGGTATTTTTTTAATAGCATCAAAAACTAGTCAGTTATCAAATTTCCCTGATTATCTCATGAAGTTTTTTATTTTACATTTGGTTTGTTGGAATCATGATCTAAACAAAGTCTGTATGTATTTTCTGTTTAGGTGCTGTGTCTTTTAGTCTGTTTTTCCTGTTATACCATTAAAATGTATTGAAAGTTTATATCTACTAAAACTATGACAATTGTTAAAGTTTAAATAAAACATTTGTTTAAATAAAACAATTATTTTCACAAACCTTCAAGTAAAATACGTTCTCAATAAACTTGAGGCAGTAGAATAAAATTCTCTGTATATACTCTGTAACTATTAAGTTTAACAGTCCTGGTTCTGTCTTATATTTCATGAGTTGAAATCCTGGTTCTGCCTGTTATTTTTATTCTTAATTTCTTATTATGTAAAATTTCAACAGAAATGGGGCGCCTGGGTGGCTCAGTTGGTTAAGCGACTGCCTTCGGCTCAGGTCATGATCCTGGAGTCCCGGGATCGAGCCCCACATCGGGCTCCCTGCTCGGCAGGGAGTCTGCTTCTCCCTCTGACCCTCCCCCCTCTCATGTGCTCTCTCTCTCTCATTCTCTCTCTCAAATAAATAAATAAAATCTTTAAAAAAAAAATTTTTCAACAGAAATGAAGTTAATAGTATACTGAACTTCCATTTACTCATTACCCCAGCTTTAATAATAATCAACACTGTCATTCTTGGGGGTTTTTTTTTTTGCATAAATTTATTTATTATTATTTTTTTTAATTTTATTATGTTAGTCACCATACAATACATCATTAGTTTTTGATGTGGTGATCCATGGTCCATTGTTTTCGTATAACACCCAGTGCTCCATGCAGTACATGCCCTCCTTAATAATCACCGGGCTAACCAATCCCCCCTCCCCCCTCCCCTCTAAAACCCTGTTTGTCTCTCAGAGTCCATAGTTTCTCATGGTTCATCTCTCCCTCCAATTCCCGCCCCTCATTTTTCCCTTCCTTCTCCTAGTGTCCTCCATGCTATTCCTTATGTTCCACAAATAAGTGAAAACATATGATAATTGACTTTCTCTGCTTGACTTATTTCACTTAGCATAATCTCCTCCAGTCCCATCCATGTTGATGTAAAAGTTGGATATTCATCCTTTCTGATGGCTGAGTAATATTCCATTGTATATATGGACCACATCTTCTTTATCCATTCATCTGTTGAAGGGCATCTCGGCTCTTTCCACAGTTTGGCTATTGCGGACATTGCTGCTATGAACATTGGGGTGCATATGGCCCTTCTTTTCACTACATCTGTGTCTTTGGGCTAAATACCCAGTAGTGCAATTGCTGGGTCATAGGGTAGCTCTATTTTTAAATTTTTGAGGCACCTCCACACTGTTTTCCAAAGTGGCTGTACCAACTTGCATTCCCACCAACAGTGTAAGAGGGTTCCCCTTTCTCCACAACCTCTCCAACATTTGTCGTTTCTTTCCCTGTCCATTTTTGCCATTCTAACTGGTGTAAGGTGGTATCTCAATGTGGTTTTGATTTGAATTTCCCTGATGGCTAATGATGATGAACATTTTTTCATGTGTCTGTTAGCCATTTGTATGTCTTCTTCAGAGAAGTGTCTTTTCATATCTTCTGCCCACTTTTTGACTTGATTATTTGTTTTTTTGGGTGTTGAGTTTGAGAAGTTCTTTATAGATCTTGGATACCAGCCCTTTATCTGTAGTGTCATTTGCAAATATCTTCTCCCATTCTGTGGGTTGCCTCTTTGTTTTGTTGACTGTTTCCTTTGTTGTGCAGAAGCTTTTTATCTTGATGAAGTCCCAAAAGTTCATATTTGCTTTTGTTTCACTAGCTTTTGGAGATGTATCTTGAAAAGTTGCTGTGGGTGATGTCAAAAGAGGTTACTGCCTATGTTCTCTTCTAGGATTTTGATGGATTCCTGTCTCACATTGAGGTCTTTCATCCACTTTGAGTTTATCTTTGTGAATGGTGTTAGAGAATGGTCGAGTTTCATTCTTCCGCATGTGGCTGTCCACTTTTCCCAGCACCATTGATTGAAGAGACTGTCTTTTTTCCATTGCATGTTTTTTCCTGCTTTGTCAAAGATTATTTGCCCATAGAGTTGAGGGTCCATATCTGGGTTCTCTATTCTGTTCCATTGGTCTATATGTCTGTTTTTGTGCCAGTACCATGCTGTCTTGGCGATCACAGCTTTGTGTAATATAGCTTGAAATCGGGCAACGTGATGCCCCCAGCTTTATTTTTCTTTTTCAACATTTCCTTGGCAATTCGGGGTCTTTTCTGATTCCATACAAATTTTAGGATTGTTTTTTCCAGCACTTTGAAAAATGTCATTGGAATTTTGATCGGGATGGCATTGAAGGTATAGATTGCTCTGGGTAGCATAGACATTTTAACAATGTTTGTTCTTCCGATCCATGAGCATGGAATATTTTTCCATCTTTTTGTGTCTTCTTCAATTTCTTTCATGAGTGTTTTGTAGTTCCTAGAGTATAGATCCTTTACCTCTCTGGTTAGGTTTATTCCGAGGTATCTTACGGTTTTTGGTGCTATTGTAAATGGAATCGTTTCTCTAATTTCTCTTTCTACAGTTGCGTTGTTAGTGTATAAGAAAGCACCTAATTTCTGTGCATTGATTTTGTATCCTGCCACATTACTGAATTGTTGGATGAGTTCTAGTAATGTGGGGGTGGTGTCTTTTGGGTTTTCCACATAAAGTATCATGTCATCTGCGAAAAGAGAGAGTTTGACTTTTTCTTTGCCAATTTGAATACCTTTTATTTCTTTTTGTTGTCTGATTGTTGTTGCTAGGACTTCTAATACTATGTTGAACAATAGTGGCGAGAATGGGCATCCTTCACGTGTTCCTGATCTTAAGGGAAAGGCTCTCAGCTTTTCCCCATTGAGGATGATATTCGCTGTGGGTTTTTCATAGATGGATTTTATGAACTTGAGGAATGTTCCCTCTATCCCTATGCTCTGAAGAGTTTTAATCAGGAAAGGATGTTGTATTTTGTCAAATGCTTTTTCTGCATCAGTTGAGAGGACTATATGGTTCTTCTCCCTTCTCTTACTGTGTTCTATCACATTGATTGATTTGCGAATGTTGAACCACCCTTGCATCCCGGGGATAAATCCCACTTGGTCATGGTGGATGATCCTTTTAATGTATTGTTGGATCCTATTAGCTAGGATTTTGTTGAGGATTTTGGAATCCATATTCATCAGGGATATCGGTGTGAAATTCTCCTTTTTGATGGGGTCTTTGACTGTTTTGGGGATTAAGGTAATGCTGGCCTCATAGAATGAGTTTGGAAGTTTTCCTTCTGTTTCTATTTTTTGAAACAGCTTCAGTAGAATAGGTATTATTTCTTCTTTGAATGTTTGGTAGAATGCACCAGGGAATCCATCAGGCCCTGGACTCTTGTTTTTTGGGAGGTTTTTGATCACTGCTTCAGTCTCGTTACTGGTTATTGGCCTATTCAGGTTGTCAATTTCTGCCTGTTTCAGTCTTGGCAGCTTATAGGTTTCCAGGAAGGCCTCCATTTCATCTAGATTGCTCAGTTTATTGGCATATAAATGATGATGATAATTTCTAATAATTGTTTCTATTTCCTTGGTGTTAGTCGTGATCTCTCTCCTTTCATTCATAATTTTATTAATTTGGGTCCTTTCTCTTTTCTTTTGGATAAGTCTGGCCAGTGGTTTATTGATATTATTAATTCTTTCAAAGAACCAATTTCTAGTTTCGTTGATCTGATCTACTGTGTTTCTGGTTTCTAATTCATTGATCTCTGCTTTAGTTTTTTTTTTTTTTTTTAACATTTTATTTATTTGACAGAGAGAGACACAGCAAGAGAGGGAACACAAGCAGGGGGGAGTGGGAGAGGGAGAAGCAGACTTCCCGCCGAGCAGGGAGCCCGACGCAGGGCTCGATCCCAGGACCCTGGAATCATGACCTGAGCCGAAGGCAGACATTTAATGACTGAGCCACCCAGGCGCCCCTCTGCTTTAGTTTAATTATTTCCCTTCTAATGCTTGGCTTAGGCATCGTTTGTTACTTTTTCTCTACTTCTTTAAGGTGTAGAGTTAGTTGGTGAATTCGGGATTTTTCTTTTTTTTTTTTTTTTTTTAAAGATTTTATTTATTTATTTGACAGAGAGAGACACAGCGAGAGAGGGAACACAAGCAGGGGGAGTGGGAGAGGGAGAAGCAGGCTTCCTGCTGGGCAGGGAGTCCGATGTGGGGCTCGATCCCAGGACGCTGGGATCATGACCTGAGGTGAAGGCAGACGCTTAACGACTGAGCCACCCAGGCGCCCCAGGGATTTTTCTATTTTTTTGAGTGAGGCTTGGATGGCTATGTATTTCCATCTTAGGACCGCCTTTGCAGTATCCCATAGGTTTTGGACTGATGTGTTTTCGTTCTCATTGATTTCCATGAATTGTTTAAGTTCTTTGATTTCCTGGTTGACCCATTCTTGAGCAGAGTGGTCTTTAGCTTCCAAGTGTTTGAATTTCTGCCAAATTTTTTCTTGTGATTGAGTTCCAGTTTTAAAGCATTGTGGTCTAAGAATATGCAGGGAATAATCTCAATCTTTTGGTATTGGTCGAGACCTGATTTGTGACCCAGTATGTGGTCTATTTTGGAGAAAGTTCCATGTGCGCTCGGGAAGAGTGAGTATTCTGTTGTTTTAGGGTGGAATGTTCTGTAAATATCTATGAGGTCCATCTGGTCCAGTGTATCCTTCAAAGCTCTTGTTTCCTTGTTGATTTTCTGCTTAGATGATCTGTCCATTGCTGAGAGTGGTATTGAGGTCTCCTACAATTAACGTGTTGTTATCAGTATGACTTTATTTTGGTTAACAGTTGGCTTATGTAGATGTCTGCTCCCATGTTGGGGGCGTAGATATTTACAATTGTTAGATCTTCTTGTTGGATAGATCCTTTAAGAATAATATAGTGTCGGGCGCCTGGGTGGCTCAGTCGTTAAGCGTCTGCCTTCGGCTCAGGTCATGATCCCAGCGTCCTGGGATCGAGTCCCACACCGGGCTCCCTGCTCGGCAGGAAGCCTGCTTCTCCCTCTCCCACTCCCCCTGCTTGTGTTCCTGCTCTCGCTATCTCTCTCTCTGTCAAATAAATAAATAAAATCTTTAAAAAAAAAAAATAATATAGTGTCCTTCTGTGTCTCTAATTACAGACTTTAGTTTAAAATCTAATTTATCTGATGTAAGAATTGCTACCCCAGCTTTCTTTTGAGGTCGGCTGGCATGGAAGATGGATCTCCATCCCTTCACTTTCAGTCTGGATGTATCTTCAGGTCAAAATGAGTCTCTTGTAGGCAGCATATGGATGGGTCCTGTCTTTTTATCCAGTCTGCAACCCTGTGCCGTTTTATGGGAGCATTTAGGCCATTCATGTTGAGAGTGATTATTGAAAGATATGAATTAATTGTCATCATGTTGCCTGTGAAGATGTATGTTGTTTTTATAGATTGTCCCTGTAAATTTCTGTTGTAGATCACTCTTGGGGTCTTTCTCCTTTTATAGAACCCCCCTTAATATTTCTTGCAGGGCCGGCTTAGTGGTCACATATTCTTTCAGTTTCTGCTGGTCGTGGAAGCTCTGCATCTCTCCATCCATTCTAAATGAAAGCCTTGCCGGATAAAGTATTCTTGGCTGCATGTTCTTCTCATTTAGTACCCTGAATATGTCTTGCCGGGCCTTTCTGGCTTGCCAGGTCTCCGTGGATAGGTCTGACGTTATTCTGATGTTCCTCCCTCTGCACGTAAGGAATCTCTTCCCCCTAACTGCCCTTAAGTTGGTTTCCTTGGTTCTAAGATTTGCAAATTTTACTATTACATGCCGGGGTGTTGGCCTGTTTTCCTTGATCTTGGGAGGGGTCCTCTCTGCCTCTAGGATGCGAATGTTTGTTTCATTCCCCAGATTAGGGAAGTTCTCAGCTATGATTTGCTCAAATACATCTTCTAGTCCTGTCTCTCTCTTCACTCCCTCCGGGATTCCAATTATTCTGACATTGGAATGCTTCATGGTGTCACTTATTTCTCTGATTCTATTTTCATGGATTCTGAGTTGTTTTTCCCTGGCCTCCTCTTTTCCCTTTTTATCTATTATATTGTCTTCCAGGTCGCTTATTCTTTTTCTGCCTCAGTTACCCTAGCTGTTAGATTATCTAGATTGGGTTGGATCTCATTGATAGCATTTTTAAGTTCTGCCAATTCAGCTTTCATTTCTGCCCTTAGAGACTCTATGTTGTCATTAATTGATTTCTCCATTCTAGCCACTGTCTTCACAATTGCTAGCCTGAATTCCATCTCTGACATCTTGGTTATATCTGCATCCATTTGTAAATCTGCAGCATAGGTCATAATCTCTGAGTCTTTTCTATTTTGGGGGCTCCTCCTCCTAGTCATTCTGTTGATGGGTGTTTGAGGGAATGTATAGAGTCCAAATTATTGACCAGAACCCAAGCAAGATGATGCACCTGTTTTCTTGGGACCTTAGGGTTGCTGGCCTGTTGTTTTCCCAGCCGGTCTTCTGGGGGAGGGGCCTGCCGCGCTGTACTTGGGCAACCCTGTTTGGGCGGAGTTGCCCTGCCCCCCTGTGGCAGGGGATGGGCTCAGCGGTAATCAGTTTTTGGGGCTTTTGTTCTCTGGCACCTTTCCCTGGCAGCTTTCCATGTCTCCTCCGCGAGTCAGAGCAGAAGAGATCATTTCCAACCCTCCGCCTCAGAGCAGAGAGATCGCAGTCTGTTCTTCAGTGAGCTCTCCAGGCCACACTGTCTCCGTTTCTGTCCCTGCTGCTATAAACTGCAGCGGTCTCGGTTGTGCGCCCCTCCGCAGCGCTCCCAGTCCTGCCTCCAGGTCGGAGCACGTCTCTGTCCTTTTTGCTTCTAAGAGCGCCAGCCGCTGCCAGCCGCTCCCAGTTCGCACGCACACGACCCCACTGCTCCGGGTTTCCGCCTCGGGGGCTGCCCTAAAGTCCTTTCCCTGCCGCTACCGGTCTCCCGAGTCTGTGCCCAGTCCCCAGTGCACGAGGCTGTTGCTCACCGGTGGTGTAGGATCCCCACGGCCAGGCACCCTCCCGCTGCTGTTTATCCTCCGATATCTGCCCGCGGTATCACGGCTCCCCGCTTCGTACCTTCCTACCTCAAAACCAACCGCCTGTGATGTTCTGCTTGTAGAGATCCAGATCTTCTTACATCTCAGGCTGGTTTCGTGGGTGCTCAGAGTGGTCTGGTAGATACCCAGCTCAATTCCGGGTACCAGTTGAAATAGGGTCCCCTAGTCCTCCACCATATTTCCTCTCTGTCATTCTTGTTTTATGTATACATCTGTTTGCTCCTTATTTCCCTTCATTATTTTGAAAGTTTTGTTTTTGAGATACAAATTAAATTCATTGCAGTGTACACACCTTAACTTTTGTGAGTTTGACAGATGGCTACATCTGTTAACCTACACTTTTATCATAATAATTACTCTCTGTGGAAAGTTCCATTGTGTCCCTTCCCAGTCATTACCCACCCTCTCACCCCTGCAGTCTCTATTCTGATATTTTTTCCACCTTGCATTGGCTTCATCGCCTTTAGAACATCATGTAAATGGAATCATATAGTATGTACTCTTTTGTATTTGTCATTTTATCTGTGAGATTGATCTGTATTGTTTAGGACATTGTTCCTTTTTATTGGTTAGTAGTAGTCTGTTACATGAACTCAATTTGTTTATTCATTCTCATGTTGATGGACGTTTGGATTAAAGTTTTTAGCTATTGTGAATGAAGCTGTATATATTTTGTACAAGTCTTATGGACATAGGTTTTCATTCATCTTGGACTAATATCTAGGAGTGGAATTGCTGGGATCAAAGAGTAGGTGTATATTTAATTTTATAAGAAACTACTAAATATTTTCCCAGTGTTTGTACCAACAAAGTATGAGAATTCCAGTTACTTTGCATCATTGCAAAGGTTTGGTATTGCCAGTCTGTTTGATTTTAGCTGTTCTTTTGAGTGTCTCTTTGTGGTTTTAATCTGCCGTTTCCTGATGAACAATGATGTTGGGCACTTTTTCTTGGGTTTATGGGCCATTCATTTATCTTTGTGAAATATCTAAGTCTTTTGCCTAGTTTAAAAATTGGATTGTTTGCTTTTTTTCATAGTGAGTTGGGGTTCTTGATGTATTCTAGATACAAATATTTTGTCAGAAATATGAATATAATTCTCTCCCAGTCTAGACTTTATATATTCATATTATGTCTTTTGATGAGCCGAAGCTTTTAATCTCCTTAAGTGTAATTTAGTAGTTTTCTTTTGATGGTGGTTTTCTCTGTCCTGTCTGAGAATCCTTTGCTTATTCTTGCTTCAGGAATATATTTTGTTTACTTCATTTTTTATGAAATTCAGCTTTTTTTTTAAGTTTATTTTTAGCTTTTATATTTATTTCTACAGTCTGTCTCAAATAGATTTTTGTTGATCTTTAAAAACAACCAGAATTTGACTTTACTGGTGATTCTCTATGGTTTGCCCATTTTTTACTTTGTTGATTTCTGCTCTTTAAACTTTGGATTTAATTTGCTTATCCTTTTCTAGCTTAAGGTAGCAGCTTAAATTGCCTTTGGACCTTCTTTTTCTATATAAACATTTAAAGTTATAAATTTTCCTCTAAGCATTGCTTTACCTTCAGATTTTGATAAGCTGTTTTCATTTTCATTCATTTAAAAATATTTTACCTTTTCCCTTTTAATTTGTTCTTTGACCCATAGATTTATTAGAAATTTGTTGTTTAACTTCTAAAGAGTTAGGGATTCATTTTCCAAATACTTGCATGAATTTTTTAATCTTGATTTTAGTTTTACTGTTCTGCATATGGATTAGAAACAGACAAAATGTAGGTAATACTCAGGTATTTTGAGATGAAATTATTCTATTATCTGCATTTTATTGAAAAATATCTTTCAGTATTTTATGTGTACATTGTTTATAATTCTTATGAAAAAGCAGAGTTATAATTCCTATGAAAAAGCAGAGTATTTAGAAAGTACTTACAAAAGCGTTTATTTTTTTATCCAATTTAGAGTTCGTTGTCGAAATGCTGGTCCTGTAGCTGTAGCTGAGAAGAGCATTGCCCAAGTTGCAGAAAAATTCGTAGTAAGAGGTTATTGTCCAAATTGCAAGCAAGTCTTTATGGATGAAACCAGTACCCGAAATCACAAGCAGAATTCAGGGCACAAAGTCCGAGTCATTACCTCAATGGAAGAATCAGTCTTACTTTATTGCCACAGCAGTGAAGGGAACAAACCTCCTTCTGACTTGCATCTATTACTAGATCAATCAAAATTTTCATCACTTAAAAGAACTATGTCTGTTCAAGAATCTAGCTCACAAGATTGCACCACTGTTCCAAAAAAGAAGATGAATTTAGAAGGTAGAAACCATGAAGGTATAGTTTGTGTTCAGAAAGAAAAGTCAGTTGTAAAAACTTGGTTTTGTGAATGTCATCAACGATTCCCAAGTGAAGACGCAGTGGAAAAGCATGTTTTCTCAGCAAACACAATGTGTTATAAGTGTGTGGTCTGTGGAAAGGTGTGTGAAGATTCAGGGGTCATCCGTTTACACATGAGCCGAATTCATGGAGGAGCACATTTAAATAACTTTCTTTTCTGGTGTCGGACATGCAAAAAGGAGTTAACGAGAAAAGAGACTATCATGGCACACGTGACTGAATTTCATAATGGACACAGATATTTTTATGAGACAGATGAGGTAGAAGGTGAAACTTTGCCATCATCTTCTACAACACTGGTGAGTAATGTGACTGCTGAGACTCCTTCTTCAACTATTACTATTATTGATCATTCTCCAGCAAACAGTCCTCCAAGGGGTAAATGGCAATGCCGAATTTGTGAAGATATGTTTGATTCCCAAGAATGTGTAAAACAGCATTGCATGTCTTTAGCAAGTCACCAGTTTCATAGATACAGCTGTGCCCATTGCAAAAAGACTTTTCACAAGGTAGAAACACTATACCGCCATTGCCAAGATGAGCATAACAATGAAATAAAGGTTAAGTACTTCTGTGGGCTTTGTGATCTTATCTTTAATGTGGAAGAAGCATTTTTAAGTCATTATAAGGAGCACCACAGCATAGATTATGTGTTTGTGCCTGAAAAAACTGAAACTTCAATTAAAACTGAGAATGATTTTCCAGTAATAGAGACTAGTAACTTGTTAACCTGTGGTTGCCGTGAGAGTTACATCTGTAAAGTCAACAGAAAGGAAGATTATAGTAGATGTCTCCACACCATGTTGGATAAAGGTAAACTGTGGTTTCGCTGCAGCTTGTGTTCAGCAACAGCACAGAGCGTAACTGACATTAACACTCATATCCATCAAGTGCACAGAGAAGAAAACAGTGAGGAGGAAGAGGAGCAACAGTATGTGATCAAGTGTGGCACCTGCACTAAAGCATTTCATGATCCTGAGAGTGCTCAGCAGCACTTCCATAGAAAACATTGCTTTTTACGGAAACCCAGTGTGGCTCATTTTGGATCTGAGAAAACAAGCCTATACAAGTTTGCTGCCAGTGCCTCACGTACAGAGAGAAAACTGAAACAGACAGTAAGCCATCCAAAAAATTCAGACACGGAGAAAGGAGCTGAGAATGACCTAAGCTGTCAGAATATAGGTATGGCTTTTCAATTCTAATGTCTGTGCAAATTTCATACGCTGATAGAGAAACATACGTGTATTGTAGACATCATTTTTGTGAAAGCTCATAATGACTCAGTTTTGAAGTAAGAAACATGGTAGGATGATCAGTTAATTAGTGTGTACACTTTTTAGGGATGTATATTCCTAAACACTAATAAATATTAATATTTAAATATTCATTCAACTACTCTAAACTTAAGGGGACGAAGAGTATATATTAGCTTTTTTTTTTTTTAAGATTTTATTTATTTGACAGAGAGACAGCGAGAGAGGGAATACAAGCAGGGGGAGTGGGAGAGGGAGGAGCAGGCTTCCCGCAGAGCAGGGAGCCCGATGCGGGGCTAGATCCGAGGACCCTGGGACCATTACCCTAGCCGAAGGCAGACGCTTAACAACTAAGCCACCCAGGTGCCCCGAGTATATATTAGCTTTTAACAATGTGTTTAAGGGTGCCTGGGTGGCTCAGTTGGTTAAGCGACTGCCTTCGGCTCAGGTCATGATCCTGGAGTCCCAGGATCGAGTCCCGCATCGGGCTCCCTGCTGAGCAGGGAGTCTGCTTCTCCCTCTGACCCTCTTCCCTCTCGTGCTCTCTCTCATTCTCTCTCTCAAATAAATAAATCTAAAAAAAAAAAAAAGTAAAAAAAACAATGTGTTTAAGATAACATTTTCTTTTACAAAAAGCATAGGAATTTTGAGAGATGATGGAAATTGATAGTCTTTCTGAAAGTCAGATTTGAAAGTTATCCGGAACATTTAGACTCTTCTTATCATTTAGATTTAGGTTCATTAAAAAGATAAATCAAGTGAACTCTTTTTGTTTCTATTTTGACTTTATTCTTTTGTTGTTGTTGGCTGAATCTTTTTTTATTAAGAAATTTTTTTTTATTCCAGTGTAGTTAACATATTAGTTTCAGGTGTACAATATTAGTAATTCACCAATTCTATGTAATAGTCAGTGCTCGTTATGATAAAGTGTACTCTTAAGCCCTTCACCTATTTCATCCATCCCCCCATCCAACTTGCGTCTGGTAATCACCAGTTCTCTATATTTAAGAATCTGGTTTTTTGTTTGTCTTTTTTTCCCTTTATTTCTTAAATTCCACATGAGTGAAATCCTATGGTATTTGTCTTTCTGGCATTATACCCTCTAGATCCATCCATGTTGTTGCAAATGGCAAGATTTCATTCCTTTTTATGGCTGAGTAATATTTTGTTTATATATATATATATAAAAATATATAAAATGCACATACATGCCATGTCATCTTTATCCATATATCAGTGCACACTTGGGTTGTGTCCATAATTTGACTATTGTAAATAATGCTGCATTTAACAAAGGGATGCGTATATCTTTTTGAATTAGTATTTTCATATTCTTTGGGTAACTATCCAGGAGTAGAATTACTGGATTATATGGTAATTCTCTTTTTAATTTTTCAAGGAACCTCCATACTGTTTTCCACAGTGGCTGTACCAGTTTGCATTCCCACCAGCAGTGTATAAGGAAGGGTTCCTTTTCCTCCACATCCTCATATTTTGGCCTAATTTTATAAGTATGAGAAGTCTTAAAGATCACTTCAGAATTTGTATATTTTTGTTATGATTTTCTTGGAAGCAAAACTATTACTTAGAGTTAAAATGGCAATTAGAAGTAGAGTTACAGGGGCTCCTGGGTGGCTCAGTGGGTTGGGTGTCTGCCTTTGGCTCGGGTCATGATCCCAGTGCACTGGGATCAGGCTTCGCATCGGGCTCACTGCTCAGTGAGGAGCCTACTTCTCCCTTTCCCTCTGCCTGCTACTCCCCCTGCTTGTGCTCTCTCTCTCTCTCTCAAATAAATAAAATCTTAAAAAAAAAAAAAAAAAAAAGAGTTACAAGTGGTAGCAAGAAACCAGGGAGAAAACTGAGGTATAGATTCCTTTGTAATTACTCTAGACTTGACTTCTTGCACCATGTGATAAGACTAAGTAAGTCTAGAAGGGTACAATGTTTTTATTTTATTTAGAAGTATAATTTTAAGTGTATATTCTTTTAAATAAATATTAGATTTTGGTAAATTATACAATATATAGTGGGGACAGTGAGGATATATGAAAATTTTGGCTAAAATGTTTTTTTAAAGATTTATTTGTTTTAGAGAGAAAGCTTATGCATGAGCGGGAGGGGCACAGGGAGAGAGAGAAAGAGAAACTCAAGCAAACTCCACACTGAACACAGAGCCCGACTCAGGGCTTGATCTCATGACCCTGAGATCATGACCTGAGCCGAAGCCAAGAGTTGGACATTTAATGAACTGTGCCACACAGGTGCCCCTAAAATTTTTTTATAAACTATTTTTGTGAACTATTGAGTTTATGCAGCCTTGCTCTATAGCATGTGTAGATCTCAGTATCATCTTTAGTCATGGCATGTTTTATGTAAGAAATGATTACATGACCTGCTACTGACCCATTCAGCTCTACTTCAAACAGTAAAGCAGTGGTCACACTGTTTTTATATTCTCTTGTGCTTTTCTTTTGTTTTTCCGATTAGTTTTTGGGAATTTATGTTGGTCTGTGTTTGGTAGATGATTGTAGTATCTAAATCTACAGTTAACTAAGAATTAAAAAAAATTTTTTTTAAGTAATTTCTACACCTAACATGGGGCTCAAACTCAACGACCCGGAGATCGAGTCACATACTCCACCGACTGAGCTAGCCAGGGACCCCTACAATTACTAAGAATTTTAAGAAAAGATAAAAGAAGATGGGTGGCTTGGAAATGGGGAGGAGATGGCAGTAGTATATTTGAAGGAGTCTCTATTAGGTAGAGTAAAACCTAGTCATTTTAAAAATAGTTTAAAATATTAAGGTTTACATTGCTAACCACTAGAAACTTCAAGGCCTTATCATTATAGAAAAGTATGAAAGAAATGAGAGGGATGGAGAACAAGAGTTGGAAAATGGTGGAAGAGGAAAGAATCGAAGAGAACCAAGAAAAGATGTGTTTATGGTGGGAGGTGCTGGTGTGCTACCAGGACCTCTTATGCACCACTTTATGGTAGCAGGGTTGTAGGTTATTTCATTTCTGCTCTCTAGGGTTTTTAACATAGCTAACAGGTTACTAATAAATCAGTCTAGATTGGGAAAAGAAACTTCTGGTGGGAGAAGTTCTTAACAGATAACCTTGAAATTTTATTTTGATGGATGGTACAAGATTTTGGTTATTTAGCCTCAAAACTTGGTCTTCTAGTTCCTCCAGTACATTATTTTTTTTTTAAAGATTTTATTTATTTATTTGTTGGAGAGAGTGAGCAGCACAAGCAGGGGGAGCTGCAGGCAGAGGGAGAAGCAGGCTCCCTTCTGAGCAAGGAGCCCAATGAGGGACTCTACCCCAGGACTCAGGATCATGACCTGAGCTGAAGGCAGATGCTTAACCCACTGAGCCGCCCAGGCATCCCTCCAGGACATTATTTTTTTTTAAATTCCTTGTATAAATTACTTTTAAAGAAATCCTTAGCTATAATGGATTTGGTAATGATGGGAGAAGTTTTGGAGGTAGTGGAAGCTGTAATGATTTTGGCAATTACAACCAATCAATCTTGAAATTCTGGACCCATGGAAGAAGGAAATTTTGGAGGCAGACTCTCTGGCCCCTGTGGTGGTGGAGGCCAGCAGTACTTTTCCAAACCACAAAACCAACATGGCTGTGGCGGTTCCAGCAGCAGCAGTGGCATAGTGGTGGCAGAAAGTTTTAATTACTGCCAGGAAACAAAGTTTAGCAGGAGAGAAGAGCCAGAGAAGTGACAGGGAAGCTGCATGTTACAACGGATTTGTGAACTCAACCAACAGTGGTGGCAGGGCCTAGCTGCTACAAAAAAGACATGTTTGAGACAATACTCACGTGTATGGGCAAAAAATCTCAAGCACTGTATTTGTGACTAATATAACAGATTGTTTTAGTTTCTCTTCTATGGAAAAAAGCATTCCAACAAAGGATTTTAATACAGATTTTTTTTTAACACCTATGCTGTTGATTGCTAAATGTGATACCCTCATCATGATGCTGAATAAATAGGTCTTTTTAAAAAAAAATTAGAAAAAGAAAGGCAGGCTTTAGGGTCAGTGGCATGTATATATAGAAAGAATAATGAAATTTTTGAAATGTTCAGAATATTTTTTATTTGGTGTTAGTATACTGTGTCATGTACAAGTTTGGACTTCATGAAAAGGTTTAGAAATTAATAATCAAAATTAACATTTTTGTATAGTCTCTAATATCTTTTAAACTTGAGCAATTAAAATGTTTTTAGCTAATTCTTAACCAAATTCAGGTTAATGTTTCTCTCTTCTCAGATGAAGAAGTTGTTGAGCTTCCAGATTTGGATTATCTGCGAACCATGACTCATATAGTCTTTGTAGACTTTGATAACTGGTCAAACTTTTTTGGTCATCTGCCAGGGCATCTTAACCAAGGAACATTTATTTGGGGTTTTCAAGGTATGGTTGATAAGGAAAACATTTGAAATGATACCCTCTCCTCTTTTTTCCATTAGAATATGTTTCACGTTAAAAGGACTGCTCTTGAACCTTCTTGATTAGAACATACAAACATAATTAGAATATTGTCACTTTGCATTATAGCTACTCTGCTAGAATATTTTTCTCTTTACATTTCTGTGTGGTAAATGTTAATTCTCTTTGGTGACCTAAAGTTTGTGGATCTTTAGATACATACTGAAAAAGCCTTTATTCAACACCTGCAGTGTGCCAGGTACTATGCTTCGTATTAATTCATGTTTACTGATTATTATATTTATCTCGTTTTTTAAATATAAAAAAGTATGCTGAGTTTATTTTTTTTCCGAAGTATAAAACTGATAAATAGTAGAGTTAGCTTTTGAACTTGGTTGGGCCTCATGGCTACAGAACTAGTATGATTTTCAACATGCCACAACTGCCTCTTCAGTTCATCCTTACTGTATTCATCTAAATATCTCTTTACAAACCATTGACCAAACAGGGAGAGAGACTTCTTTGATTTACAGAAGGTTAGTATAGTGAACATCCAATAAACTTCATGTTTGATAGGGAACAACATAAAAAGAGGAGGATTGGATTTAAGATAGAAATGTACTGACCTGGATAAAGTTATCCAGTACAGTCTTTTAGTAAATTTAGCTTTGCTGATTGCCCATAATTTCTATCCACTGAGTAGCCTTGACATATTTGTGAAAAAAAACCACTAATACGGTTTTATAGAAGTATACCATTCAGAGTCTTATCACACACATTACTTTTGATTCTCACTAACATACCTCTGTGTTTCCAGATGAATAGGCAGATTGAAGGAAGTTGGCCTGTTTTGCCAAGATTTTGTAAAGCAACAAAATGGTGATACCCATTCTAGAATTGAATTCTGCATTCTAATCTAGTACCTACCCTCTAGAAAAATTTTTCTCTAATAGTGTTTTTTCATGATTGAGCTTTCAGTTGTATCTAGTGTTCTTTTCTTCTTTTTTTTTTCTGTTTGACTATCATTTATGCCTTTTCTAAAAATAATAGGAGGAAACACCAATTGGAAGCCTCCACTCAACTGTAAGATCTATAATTACCTGAATAGGATTGGATGCTTCTTCCTTCATCCTCGTTGTAGTAAAAGGAAAGATGCTGCTGATTTTGCCATATGTATGCATGTGAGTGAGTGTTTTATTAAAAATCTAACATGAATCTAGGACCCATTTGGAATTTCCTTTCCACTTGGATCGTAATGACACCTATAGAGCATGCTTCAGTGCTGTATTTTTGTATAAAATCTTCTGCATTGGGTTCTACTTATGACTAATGAGGGCAAGGGCCCATATCATACTTACTTACTGCCTTTTTCCCCAATTCCTAGCAGACTGTCAGCTACTCATTGTAGACCCTTAACTATTTATAGAATAACGGTCAAGAGATGACATTGTACTTCATGTATGCTAAGATACTTTGACATTTTAACATCTCTGAAATTGGGGGGGCACCTTAACAGTCACCATTGGTCTAGATGGGATTTGCATTTGCTTCTCTGCCAGTCACCTAGAGAAGCTACCAACCTGAGACCCATTTTAAATTAAATTCTCTGCTTAAGGAATTATGTATCACACTGATAGCATGAATTTACTCTGCAGATTTGTTTTTTAGGTATTTCTGTGTGTGTTTTTTTTTAAGTTTATTTATTTATTTATTTATTTAGAAAGAGGGGAGGGGCAAGGGGGAGAGGGCGGGAGAGAGAATCTTAAGCAGGCTCCATGCCCAGTGTGAAGCCTGACACAGGGCTCCATTTCACAACCCTGAGTTCATGACCTGAGCCAAAATTAAGATTTGGACCCTTAACCAACTGAGCCACCGAGGCACCCCTTAAGTTTTTTATTTATTTAAGTAATCTCTGCACCCAGCATGGGGCTCGAACCCATGACTCCAAGACCAAGAGTCACATGCTCTACCGACTAAGCCAGCCAGGTACTGTCCCTCTCTGCATACTTGTTGGCTGCTGCTTACATTTTAAACCATAAGACATTTCCTTTTCCATTTATTCAGTGCTAAGATTGAGTTATGCAAATTACCTTGCTTACCCTCTCTCTATGGCAGATTTATTTCTTATGTATTACCCTTAGATTAAGTATGTAGCCCTTATAGTATTCCAGCTTTATGTACTTCTTTTGGCTTTTTTTTTTTTTTCTTTCTTGGTGGCACATAAAATATCTGATAATTGATGGCATTTTACATTTGATTAAATATGGCGTATTTTATTTATGAAGGAGATCTTTATATCATACTTTGGTGGGAGCTAGAAAACAAGCTAAATATATCTTTCTAGGGGTGCTTGGCTGGCTCTGTCAGTGGAGCATGCAACTCTTGATCTCAAGGTTGAGTTCAAGCCCCACGTTGGGTATAGAGATTCATTTTAAAAAGTATTAAAATCATGGGGCGCCTGGGTGGCCCAGTTGGTTAAGCGGCCGCCTTCAGCTCAGGTCATGTGGGATCGAGCCCCACATCGGGCTCCCTGCTCGGCATGAAGCCTGCTTTTCCCTCTCCCACTGCCCCTGCTTGTGTTCCCTCTCTCCCTGTCTGTCTCTCTCTGTCAAATAAATAAATAAAATCTTTAAAAAAAATTAAAAGTAATAAAATCTTAAATAAATACACCTTTCTAGGTATGTGTTCATTCTGAAATAGATGTAACTTAATTTAAACCTCAAGTACTGATTTCTATCAACATATGCATTTTGTTCCAACTTAGGCTGGCCGTCTAGATGAACAACTACCCAAGCAAATTCCTTTCACCATCCTCTCAGGAGATCAAGGTTTTCTGGAGCTAGAGAATCAATTTAAGAAGACTCAGAGGCCAGCACATATACTAAACCCTCACCATTTAGAGGGAGATATGATGTGTGCCTTGTTAAATAGCATATCTGATACCACCAAAGGTACGCAGCTGCAGTCACAGTGCAAACCGCCCAAGAGGAGGAGACTTCACTGCTGAGAGAAACCAATAAACTGCTGTCCACTAGTGAACTGTTGGCTGCTCACTAGAGCATCGTGTTCTCATACTTCTATATTTCTTATTTTTTACTTTTCTCTCATTCTTTAGTGTTTTAGAATTTTCTGGAGCCTTTTCTGATCTATTAGATAAAATCTGTATTCAAGTATATAAAATATACATATGTTAGTGCAGTTTTGCAAAGCTCAGAATCCAGATTTTCACTGTTTCTTTTTTTTTTTTTTAAGATTTTATTTATTTATTTGAGAGAGAGAATGAGATAGAGAGAGCATGAGAGGGGGGAGGGTCAGAGGGAGAAGCAGACTCCCCGCTGATCAGGGAGCCCGATGTGGGACTCGATCCCGGGACTCCAGGATCATGACCTGAGCCGAAGGCAGTCGCCTAACCAACTGAGCCACCCAGGCGCCCTTCACTGTTTCTAAAATACCAAATTTATCTTCACTTTTTCAGAAAGCTAATTGCTTATAGGTTAAACCAGAAAGCAATAAATAATATGGAAAAAAAAAAAAAAAACCAATTTTAAGAGGTTGACAGGGACAAAAATGAAGCCCTGAGAGATCTTTAATTCCTTGGAAGAGGTCGGTACCTCCTGTCCTATTCCCAGGATTTACACTGTTTTCTCTGACTTTCTGATATTGTTCAGTGAAAGAGTGTGCTTATGTTCAGTTTCACTAAGAAGTATTTAAGAAAGGATGCAATTCTAGGGATTCAGATGAGGTTTTTTTTTCGTAATTTCTGAAATATGGTAGAAGAAAAGAACAAATTTTTAAATATCCTAATGGTTTGCAGCCATGACTAAGATTTGAAGATACTGATATATGACCTCGATGAAAACCTATTTTTGGCATTTTTACTATATGCCCTAAGTTTTCCAACTGTCCTCCTAGCTATTTTTTTCTTTCAGCATGTTTGGAGCCACATCTTGATTGAAAACCCATTTTGAAGAATTTTGCTCTCATCACTGAATTACAGTGGATGAATTTACTTCTGCAAAGTTAGGAATCCTTAATCTATTAGCCCAACTGCTCTTTAAAGGAAAATCGACTCTATTTTACATATTTATGTCATGCCTTAGTACTGCATTTTATCTTCCTATTCTGTAATTTTTGTTTTCATCCATTTGCTTTTCTTATCTTTGGTTGCTGCTTTTTTTTTTTTAATCTTTTTCTTTTATTCTTTTGCCATCCTGTCCCCAGTCCTTAACAACATCTACTTAATATCCTGTAAAGTACTTAAATTTTTATCTTTGCCACCCAAGGCTGACCCTTTTTCTTCTTTTCCTATGCTGCTGCTTTGGGGAACATCTCTTTTGTAATTGTCACTGTGAAAACTGTTAGGGATTTGCTTCTCTTACCAACTTTATTTGGAAATGAGAGCTGCATGTAAGTAGGTCTGCATGGGTATATTAGGGTTGGAGATAAGATACAGGTTATTATTACATGCTGATTGTTCCCCTCTGAGTACCCCTATGTGCTAGGTGTTTTTTTAATCATTCGTTCATATTCAGTGCTCTTTTGAATTTACTGCTCTTTGGGGACACCTGTGTACTTCATTCTGAATTTTTGTGAAATGCAGAGATAGTACAGTGCATAAAGAAGGGCATGGGCTTTCTTTGGTTTGAATGCTAACTTTGCTGCTGCTTTGCTGTGTGATTTCAGGCAAGTTACTCATCTTTTTCTGACCCTCACTTTTTATATCTATAAAGTCTTAAGAATTAGTGATATGTGTAAAGTATCTAGCACAGCATATAAAGTACTATGGGTGCTCAATAAATAGCAGCTATTTTTATTATTACTACCATAAGAAGAAAATATGATTCCTAGCCACTACTTTTTTTATTCCTTAGTTTTTCTTTCCAATAGTTTTTATTGTGGTAAAATATACAGAACATAAGATTTACCATTTTAACCATTCTGAAGTATGTACTTCAGGTGTTTCCTACATTTACATTTTGTGCAGCCATCACCATCATCCATTTTCACAGCTCTTTTCATCTTGCAAAACTGAAACTTTATATCCATTTAACAGTAATTCCCCATTCCCCTTTTCCCAACCCCTGGAAAACACCATTCTATAGTATTTTGACTAAATACTTCATATAAGTGAAATCATACAGTATTTGTCTTTTTGTACCTGGCCTGTTTCACTTAGCATAATGTCCTCAAGTTTCATCTGGGTTATAGCAAAGGTAAGAATTCCCTTCCTTTTTAAGGCTAAACAATATTCCATTGTATGTGTAGACTTTATTTTGCTTATCCATTTATCCATCAATGGATACTTGCATTGAATCCATGTTTTTAACTATTGTGAGTAATGCTGCTATGAACACAGATGTATAAATATCTCTTCGACCTTGCTTTTATTTCTTTTGAGTATGTACCCAGAAGTGGAATAGCTGAATCATAAGCTAGTTCTATTTTTAATTTTTTGAGATATTTCTGTACTGTTTTCCATAGCAACTATATCATTTTACATCCCTACCAAGAGTATACAAGGGTTCCAGTTTTTCTACATCTTTGTTAACACTTATTTTCTAGGTTTTGTTTGTTTGTTTTTGTTGATAGCCATCCTAATGGGTGTGAAGTGGTATCTCATTGTGGTTTTCATTTCCATTTCCCTAATGATTAGTGATGTTGAGCATCTTTTCATGTGCTATAGCCACTACATTTTATTTTTTTATTTTTTATTTTTTTTTAAGATTTTATTTATTTATTTGACAGAGACAGCGAGAGAGGGAACACAAGCGGGGGAGTGGGAGAGGGAGAAGCAGGCTTCCCGCGGAGCAGGGAGCCCGATGCGGGGCTCAATCCCCAGGGTCCTGGGATCATGACCTGAGCCGAAGGCAGACGCTTAACGACTGAGCCACCCAGGCGCCCCTAGCCACTACATTTTAAAAGTAATGAGAATTATTAAGACTAAGTGGCCAGAGATATGTATAGTCCTTAAATCATGATGTTTCAGTTAGACCTAGATTTGATGATGCTTTTGTAACTAATTCTAAAATTCAAAAAAATAAGTTATACTGAATCACAGTATGTTCAGATTCAGTTTAAGACAATTTTTTTTTTTTATGGAAGACTTAAAGACATCAAATTGCCTAGTAGTGAACTTTGTAACGAGAAAATCAAAGAACAGTCCTTGGATAACTTTATTCTATCACCTTTCCTAACAAATCTTTGTAAATGGTAGAATAATAGTATTTGTTTAAAAATGATATTTGATACATGTTGGGACTTAGAAGATTTCTCAATATCCACAAATACTGTAATTAATTCTTCTTGGGCCTTTAGGTACTTTTGGTTACTCTAAGAATGCCAGGATAACTCCTTCCTTCTAGCTTATTAGCACAGTATTCCTATCTTCAGATTTGACAGCTAGACAGTTTCTTAAGGCAGTGTGGTTTTGGGGTGGGAATCAGTGGACCTTTTTGAGAATCTGACAAAAGCTTTCAATGCTTCTTTCCTCAAAAATGAACATGTATAGGGCGCCTGGGTGGCTCAGTTGGTTGAGCGACTGCTTTCGGCTCAGGTCATGATCCTGGAGTCCCTGGATCGAGTCCCGCATCGGGCTCCCTGCTTCTCCCTCTGACCCTCCCCCCTCTCATGTGCTCTCTCTCTCTCATTCTCTCTGTCTCAAATAAATAAATAAAATCTTAAAAAAAAAAAATTTAAAAAAATGAACATGTATATATAATATCACATGCAACTTCAGGGGATTTGTGGTCTCAGGGCTCCCAGTTACCAACCATACCACAAAACTCTCCTTAGGATATGACAGCAGTTCATACTATAAGTAACATCCAGTGAGAAGTTCTCTTATATTAATCATTGATTTAGAGACAGTCTGCTGATTTTTCAGTTTTTTTAAATCTCCACCATAGCAGAGACAAATGATAGAAGTTTGAACCTCTTATTTCTTTCTAACTTTTCAGAAATTTTCCATTAGTAGGACCAGAAAATGATATTAGACTGGAGCTTCCTGTATAAACAAGGAAGAATCTATTGAATAGTGTCATGAGAATCAGTGATTATGTGATATCTTATTTTTAGTCTTTGCCAGTTTTTCAGTTAATTGAAGGTTTTTTTCAGGAGGTGTTTATCTCAGTAAAAATAAAGATATTCAGAGTGGCTGATATGAATGATATGAATGTCCAGCCAGTTGGCCATAAGGTATTACGTTTTAGCTTGGCATGGAGGGAACAGCTAAGTAGCTTTACTACTGGTACTTTTTTAGATCTCTGACTTAGGGTAAGTCATTTACTTTTTGCAGCAAAGCAAGCCTATAGACTTAAGTTTGAGATTTGAAAATGTCATGGCTTTTGCCCTATAAAAATCTCTCTCCTTCTAAGCATCAGGATTCCAGCACAGGATAAATGTATAAATATAAATCCCTGTAGAGATATTTTAAAACATTTATTAATTTGTCCTTAATTGACACCTTTGGCCCCCTTATCCTTTATCAGTTCTGTTTTATAGTGTACTCCTCACTGTTTTAAAACTTGCCAAGATACATGGATCCTTTCTAGTAATTCTAATCAGAGGAGCCAGGTAGACTTTCTCTTCTTTTGGACCTTTTACATTTTATTCACAAATATATGTTGATTCTAACTCGAGTCATATTCCAAAAATGCGGTTATAACTTGTCACTTAAATGTTTTAAAGAAGAGGGGCACCCGAGTGGCTCAGTTGGTTGAGCTACTAACCCCTGGTTTTGGCTCAGGTCATAATCTCAGGATCATGGGATCCAGCCCCAAGTTGGTTCTGTACTAAGTGCAGAATCTGCTTGTCCCTCTCCCTCCCCCTCTGCTCCTTCCCTTTTGTCCTACCCCCTCCACCCCACCCCGCACACTCTCGCACCCTCTCTCTCTCAAATAAATAAAATCTTTGAATGTTTTAAAGAAGAGAAGGGCGGGGGGTGCACCTGGGTGGCTCAGTTGGTTAAGCATCTGACTTGGTTTCAGCTCACACCTTGCTCTCTGGGTCATGATTTTAGACCTTGCGTTGGGCTCCACGTTGGCCTCCACTTTGGGTGTGGAACTTACATTTAAAAAAATGTAAAAATAAAAGAAAGGGAACTTTTTTTTTTTTTTTAAGAGAGGGAGGCTCCGGGGAGGGGCAGAGGGAGAGAGAAAATCTTAAGCAGACTCCATGCCCAGCGCCGAATCCGAGGCAAAGCAGGACTCCATCTCACAACCCTGAGATCATGACCTGAGCCAAAATCAAGAGTCAGATGCTTAACTGACTGAGCCACCCAGACTCTCCAAAAGGGAACTAATCTTTATTGAAGGCTATAATGTGCCAGCCACTAATGCTAGCTATTTTTTATATTTGTAATGTTTGAAGACGTTTAAAAACATGTTTAAAGAGTAACTTCCACATGTTATTTAATTCTCTTTGCAACACTTTGAGGTAGGATGTGTTAGCTTGTCCCATTTCATAGATGAGGGAGCAGAGGTCCAGAAAGGTTAAAATAAGCTACCTGCAAGTATTTTTCTCCTTATCAGTATCTCCTGCTAAGGCTGAGGCTTTTACTGACACAAATGTCTGATTTTGTGATGTAGAGAATTCAGTGTGAATCATTGACTCTAACCATTTCCTTGAAAAATATAATGAGAGACTTTTTGCTGCAGTGTAATGACATTGCAGAGTTTGTGTAAAGATACCAAATATAAGAGTTGTGTTTTTTGTTTTTTTTTAATAACATTTAGGAAGATGCATGGGAGGGGCAGAAAATAAAGAGGTTTGATTGTGGGTTCTGATATTTCTGATTATATGTTAAACATAGCTAAGGAAAGTGATCAGCACAATGAAGTAAATTCCCTTTTATCTCATAATTAAACAAAGAAGCCCCTATCTCAGCCCCACTTTTCTGTGACTGAATTTCTGCATTCCCATTTTTTACTATATCATTGGTGACAATTGCTTATATAAAAAATTCTGTGGGCTCTTAAATATAACACAACTTAGCCAGATCTTGTAACTTAGTTGAAGAACATTGACTTGATTTCTGTAAAATTTTCTTTTTAAAAACACAGTTTTCGGGGCGCCTGGGTGGCTCAGTTGGTTAAGCGACTGCCTTTGGCTCAGGTCATGATCCTGGAGTCCTGGGATCGAGTCCCGCATCGGGCTCCCTGCTCGGCAGGGAGTCTGCTTCTCCCTCTGACCCTCCTCCCTCTCATGCTCTCTGTCTCTCATTCTCTCTCTCTCAAATAAAATCTTTAAAAATAAATAAATAAATAAAATAAAAACACAGTTTTCGGGCGCCTGGGTGGCTCAGTTGGTTAAGCGACTGCCTTCGGCTCAGGTCATGATCCTGGAGTCCCGGGATCGAGCCCCACATCGGGCTCCCTGCTCGGCAGGGAGTCTGCTTCTCCCTCTGACCCTCCCCCCTCGCATGTGCTTGCTCTCTCTCATTCTCTCAGATAAATAAAATCTTTAAAAAAAAAAAAAAACAACACAGTTTTCTGTGTTGTTCAGTTGCTTATAATTCTTTAGTAGTTAAACATCTTCCTTGCAGTTTTATGTGAAGTATTAACTTACCTAGATATATTTTCTTAGGTATTACAAGGATGAACTTGAACAGAAGATATTATGAATTAGTGAATTCACACTGAAAACAGATTTTACTATGCTTTAAGATAATTTTTTTTGAATATGAACACCACAAGACCTAGGACTTTGTCATATCTGTTTACGTTATGTTTTCATTTTGGAATGAATGGGTGGAAGGAAGCCTTAAGTATAGTTGGTATCTATAGAGCCATATCAATTACACAGATTTTTTTTTTTTTTAAGATTTTATTTATTTATTTGACAGAGACACAGCGAGAGAGGGAACACAAGCAGGGGGAGTGGGAGAGGGAGAAGCAGGCTTCCCGCCGAGCAGAGAGCCCGATGTAGGGCTCGATCCCAGGACCCTGGGATCATGACCTGAGCCGAAGGCAGACGCTAAACGACTGAGCCACCCAGGTGCCCCAATTACACAGATTTTTAAAACCATCTTAAATATTGAACAGAAAAGTTCACCTATGCTGTGAAAATGTGGCTGATTGAAGTAGCATCGTGCTCTATCCAGGAGACATTATATAAAATAAGTGTTGAACTTAATTTTAAGTCTGTCTGCCTGTTTCTTCAGCCTGTTAATGAGACTGACTATAGGTTGTTGCTTTGGGCAACATCCTAAAAATCTATATGATACAATTCTTTTTAAGGTAATGAAAATAGGAAAGAATATTCATGATTTTCTCTGCTTCAGGGGGTGCTGTTTAAGGGAAAGGAAACCTTTTTAATTTTTGCAGCTGAGACTCATGCTGATCCTTGTGATTCAAACCTACAGTTTTGCCTTAGGCCTTGTATGCAATGATGAATTGTTTATTTAGTCCAGTTAAGACATGCTTCTTTTGACTGGCATTAACTTTGAATTGTAATAATAAAAACCTTGGGTACTTTCTCTTTATTTCTAATGTTTTAAGGCTTAATTTATTGTTCTTCAGGTTGTCAATGGAATGTTTTATTTCCCTAAAACATTGCTTGAAATACTTGAATTCCTAGGTGTATATAACAGATTGTAAAAACAACAACAACAACAATATTTTTGCTAGACTGGCAAAAGATGACTTAAACAAATTTTTGCAGCAAAGTGAAATATAGTGGTTTTCATTTATAAACACTTAAAAAATCTTTATCTTTTAAATGTATATTTGAATTTTTACATATTTTCCACAGAATCAAATATGTCCATATGACTTATATTCAGTTATTTAAACCCTGATTCAGTCACTGTGATGTATATATTGACTTAAATGTAGTTAAAGTGATAAATCCAATATTTGGTCACTGGTTCAAATTTTAAGTGACTTTGGCAATACCTGGTCAGCCAATGTCATTTTTATAGAGTTAGGTCTTTCATTATGAAAGTATTTAAGATGTCAGGTAAGTGAGTTTGTGCTGTGCATAGGTATTGCTAATTTAAACCCATGGTCTCTGTAGCAATGAATGCATGATTTTCAAAATAAGAGTTTTATCTTACCATTCTTAAAAATTTTTAAGACGATTTCATGCAAATTAAACTTTGGAATTTATTTGCTGGATTTAAACAAGCATACTAGCTTTTCTTAATTTCCAGTTTTTTAAATAATAGAATTTTATATTTCATCAACAGTTGTGCTAAAAGAAATTTTTCAAATGATTTGAATACAGAGCTAAAATTGAGTTGACTATTTCATTAGCTCCCCCCCCCCTTAATTTAAGTAGTATTTGGTAAGCATTTTAAAAGCAAACTTACAAGGAAAGAGGTATAATAATGAATTGTAATTAGTAAGCTTGGGTATGGAAGTGGTCATCGAAAATAAGATTGTTTGAGAATAACATAAGTTATGGCACAATAACTTTTTCAGAAATAAATTTGCATTTATTGATTCTGCCTTACAGAATGTGACAGTGATGATAACCTGGGTATAAAAAATACTTCAACAGAAGAAGAATTGAGATCCACAGAAGGTAACCTAATGAAGTTAATCCTTTTTCTATTTGACTATATCTGCGTGTTTTTTAATTGCTCCCTCTCTTGCCTTTTCACCTGCTCTTCACCTACTCCCTCCTACCCCTGAATTTCAAAAACATTTTTTCCTTGTTTAAAGGAGAGTTTGCATTTTCCCATGTAAGATGAGTTAGGGACAAAAGCCTAAAATATTTTCTGACCCCTTGCAGAAAAAGTTTGCAAGTGGGCTAGGAGAAGGTTTTGGTTTCCAAATTTTTCTTTATTTTGAGTAGTATTAAATTAAGAATATTAAATGTTAAGCAGTAGAATTATGAAAACAAGCACTTACATGTGAATATTAATAGACTATTTCTATAAATTATTTTCTTTCTTCTTAAAGGAAAAGCTATATTCTTCCATAGGTTAAAAAGAACTTTTGTATTAACCTCACATCAAGTTCATTTCCTGGCTGTACCACTATTTGGTTGGCATATGCCCATTTATTCACTTTGGTTTTTGTATAACAGACTGTGCTTCTTAATAACCATGGGGAAAAACAAAACAGTGATTTTAGAGAATAGTTTAAACTTCACAAAAGAACTGAAACCATTATACTGGCACCTTTAACATTAAAGGGCAACAGTAGAAGCCTTAATATATATTCCAATAAAGTATTTGTTATTGGAGATTTGAAAGTGGGAATGTGGAGACTAGAAAGTAGGGAGGAAAATATGGCTAAACAAGCACAGAAAAAATGGCCCAGCTGATTTGTTTTCTGTGTATTTGCTTGATCTCTCACATAATGCAATTAGTTTAATTAAGAGTATACTAGAGCTTTGTGCTATTAGGAGTTTGGGAATTTGAATCTGGCAGTGAAATTTATTCATCCATTCAGTGAGGTAGAAAACTCTAATCTGGGGCGCCTGGGTGGCTCAGTCGTTAAGCATCTGCCCTCGGCTCAAGTCATGATCCCAGGGTGCTGGGATCGAGCCCCGCATCGGGCTCCCTGCTCAGCGAGAAGCCTGCTTCTCCCTCTCCCACTCCCCCTGTTTGTGTTCCCTCTCTCGCTGTGTCTCTGTCAAATAAATAAATAAAATCTTAAAAAAAAAAAGGTAACTCTAATCTTTCTTTCTTACAGCCAAAATTCAGTGGTTAAGCGAAATTGGCAGTAAATCTACAGCCTAATTAGAAGCAAGTTTTTTGACTAACTTGTTTTCCCAACATGGTTTTTCAAGATCTAGCTCACTGCTTAGCAGCCACATAATGATGAGTTAAACAAATGAAAGAAGTTTTGTGGGTTAAAAAAACAAACAAGGGGCGCCTGGGTGGCTCAGTCGGTTAAGCGTCTGCCTTCCTAAGCATGTCTTCGGCTCAGGCCGTGATCCCAGGGTACTGGGATTGAGTCACGCATTGGGCTCCCGGCTCAGCAGGGAGTCTGTTTCTCCTTCTGCCTCTCCCCCTGCTCATGATCACACTCTCTCTCAAATAAATAAGATATAAATAAATAAATAACCTGCCACCTAAGTTGTTTATCAAGGCCACTAAAAGTTAAACACCATTGAGCATCTAAGTAGTTTAGACTTGGCAACCTTTATTTGCCACTCATGACTAATCCCGTGGAAGATGCCACACAAAATCATAACTTTTAAATAACCACTCTTGGGAAACCTTCACAGTTTTTATGGTTCCTAGTTAATCCAGGAAATCTGAGATATGTATAAGGCAATGTGTACCAGAGTTTCTAACATTTTGTTATCTATGGTTATTTTATGATTAGGAGAGTTTTTACATTTTTGTGATTCTTTAGTTTGGCAAAAGGATTACTATTAAAGAATTCAAGAAAAGATTCTCTAAACTTTTACCTAGTTATGAGGTAGGAAAAATCAACTGGAAAAATCAAAGTGTTAGATATGTGCTTTATTTTCTGATGCTTTTTATGAATAAGTTTGAGAAACACACTGTGTTCCCTCTAAGTTAAGGGATATGTTTCCTTCACAGTTTCCTCTGATGCCCTTCTTTATCCCCTCCACCCAACAAGAACTAGCTCAAATATCATCTCTTAGGTTGAACCATAGAGAACTGACATTCTGTAGACAGTTTTGGATGGTCCGTACTCGATTTACCAACTTTAGAGAGAGTGAACTACTGCCTTCTCTAGGCTCCCTCTGAACCATACCAGGTAGATTTAAAATTTTTCTCTCTTACCCTCTTTAGAAGTAAGATTCTGTTTGTTGTTGTTTTTATTTCGACAGCACCTAGCACCTAGTGTTTGGCACTAAATAATTGTTTGTTGAAGAATAAACTTGTAACAAACTCAGAACATGTTAGAGCTACCAGGACCCATCTCTCTATAGCTGAATAAGGGAAATTAAGATAGAGGCGATTTGGTTGGGAGAAGAGTGGGTGATTTTATTGACCCTACACCGTGGAAGCAAAGTGATATTTTAGTCAGAACTAACAGCAAAACTCAGAAAAGTTTAAATTACTTCTTAAGCCTCTTTTCATTCTTTCCCTTCCCAACATAACACTCTAAATGCCTGACAAATGGTAGCAAAAGGCCTGATAAATCTGCTTGTGACTTTTACCTTGAGGAATGGTAGTTTCCCTTATCTACCCTCTCCTTCCACCACCATGATTTGTTTCATTCTTTGTTATTCTCTGTAGACCAGTATCAGACTCTTGACTACCCATGCCAATCATAAAGATACTCTATAATCTATTTTGTATACCAGACAGGGGAAATAGAGGCCACATAATATGGTGGTATAGAGTGCAGACTTTGAATTCAGACTGCCTTGGTTAAAACTCAGCTCTGCTACTTATGAGTCAGGTTATGTTGGGCAAGTTATTTAACTTCACTGTGTGTCAGTTTCTTCATTTTAAAAAATGGGAATACTAGTATACCTATCTTACTAGAATAATCTGGTACGTGGTAAGCAGTACATGTATTGGTTGCTTGCATATCTTACTGCATTTGATGATATTCCACCTGTCCCTTAGCCTCTGCTTGCTTTTTTCCTTTTTTTTTTTTTTTTAAGATTTTATTTATTTATTTGACAGAGAGAGAGACAGCAAGAGAGGGAACACGAGCAGGGGGAGTGGGAGAGGGAGAAGCAGGCTCCCCGCAGAGCAAGGAGCCCGATGCAGGACTCGATCCCAGGACCCTGGGATCATGACCTGAGCTGAAGGCAGACGCTTAACGACTGAGCCACCCAGGTGCCCCCCATTTTTCTTTCTTATCTTCAAACTGGATAAATTGTTCTGTCTTCAAGTTTGCTGTTTCTTTTTTCAGTTTGCTTAAATTTGTTAAACTCCTGTAATGAATTTTTTATTTTAGTTGTACTTTTCAGCTCCAGAATTTCTATTTAGTGGCTTTTCATAATTTCCATCTCTTTATTGATATTCTCATTTTGTTCATACATTGTTTTCCTGGTTTCCTTTAGTTCTTTGTCCATGGTTTACTTTAGCTCTTAGAACATATTTAAGATAGTTGGTTTAAAGTCTTTGTCCAGTAAGTCCAATGTGTAGGCTTTCTCAGGGACAGTTTAACTCATTTTTTTTCCCCTTTAAATGGGCCATACTTTCCTGTTTCTTTGTATTCTTTGTGTTTTTGTTGTTGTTGAAAACTGGGTATGCAAATACTATAGTACCTCTGGAAATCATATTCTCTCTCTTCCCCAGAGTGCTGTTTTGTTGAAGGCTACAGTTGTCCATTTGAGAGAAAGAGAGGCTCACACCCTCTCTTTCTTTGTCTCTCTTAAATAAGTCTTTTTTTTTTTTTTAAAGATTTTATTTATTTATTTGACAGAGAGAGAGACACAGCGAGAGAGGGAACACAAGCAGGGAGAGTGGGAGAAGAAGCAGGCTTCCCGCGGAGCAGGGAGCCCGATGCGGGGCTCGATCCCAGGACCCTGGGATCATGACCCGAGCCAAAGGCAGACGCCCAACGACTGAGCCACCCAGGCGCCCCTCTCTTAAATAAGTCTTACAAAAAATAGTACACGGGCGCTTGGGTGGCTCAGTCAGTTAAGTGTCTCAGGTCATGATTTTGAGGTCCTGGGATTGAGCCCCATGTCAGGCTCTCTGCTTAGTGGGGAGTCTGCCTCTCCTTCTTCCTATGCCCCTCCCCCTACTTGTGCATGTGCATGTGCTCACTCTCTCAAATCTTTAAAAAAAATAGTCAATACATATTTTATATATTATATGTACTACATACTGTATTCTTACAATAAAATAATCTACAGATAAAAATATTAAGAAAACCATAAGGAAGAGAAAATACATTACAGTAATATACTGTATTTATAAAAAAATAATTCATATATAAGTGGACCCTCACAGTTCAAACCCATGTTGTTCCAGGGTCAGTAATATTTTTGCAAAAAACTATTTCTTGTCATGTCTGATCATTGAAGTATCTAAGCATCTATTCTTTTTATTTGTTTTATTTATTTTTTTAGTAACCTCTACACCCAGCGTGGGGCTTGAATTCACAACCCTGAGATCAAGAGTCACGTGCTCTTTCGACTAAGCCAGCCAGATGCCCCTAAGTTTCTGTTCTTTTAGCTTGTGTTCAGCTGGTGTTTTCCCAGGGGTTGCCTTGAATACCAAAAGCTTAAAAAAACAAACAACAAAAAACACCTTTCCCAGTGTTTGCAAATTGGCTCTGTGCTAGAACTCTTCAATATTTAGCCAGGCTTACACTGATGTACAGATCACCCAGTGGTGAAAGCTTAGGGTCTTTTCAAGTATTTTCTTTTTTTTTTTTTCTTTTTTAAAGATTTTATTTATTTATTTGAGAGAGAGAGACTGAGAGAGAGAGCACATGAGAGGGGGGAGGGTCAGAGGGAGAAGCAGACTCCCCGCTGAGCAGGGAGCCCGATGCGGGACTCGATCCAGGGACTCCAGGATCATGACCTGAGCCGAAGGCAGTCGCTTAACCAACTGAGCCACCCAGGCGCTCCTCAAGTATTTTCTTAGCATGCATTCTGTCCTATGCATTTGCCCAGCTTTCTAAATTCCCTAGTATACATAGGTGCTTTTATTTTTTTTGTTTGTTTTACGTTTTTTAAGATTTTATTATTTGACAGTGCAAGTGAGCACAAGCAGGTAGAGCAGCAGGCAGAGGGAGAGGGAGAAGCAGGCTCCCCACTGAGCAGGGGGAGCCCAATGTGGGACTTGATCCATGACCCTGGGGTCATGACTCGAGCCAAAGGCAGCCGCTTACCAGCTGAGCCACTCAGGCGCCCTACATAGGTGCTTTTGAATGCTCTGATTTCCCAAAGAAATTTTCTGTGGCTTTTCCTTCTGGGTATCAGGCAGTGTGTTGTATGTCCCAACCATAATCTCTAGCCACAGGCTGTGGTATTTTTTATTCTTACAATGTTTTAAGCAATGCTCAGTGCTTTTCTGTCCTGAATGGGTTCTGAGCTAGGAAAAACAGAGATGAGTGCTTTGTATCAGTCCTTCTTGTAGCCCCCACACAGATTAAAACAGACAACACAGTAATTTGTAACTTCTACTCTGCTCCATATGGAACCAGGGACCAGGGTCCCATACTAGGAATATGCACTGCTGCCAAGTCAAGGTTTGGTGAAGAAAGGGCAAGTAAAAATACAACAAAACTTTCCTACTGTGTTTATGTTGTCTTTTTCTTGATTTAGTGTTTGCTTGGTTTCTCTGAACCTTTGAGGTTTTTTCAGACATTTGACAGTTGTTTCAGATGGTTTCTAATTGTGTTTCATTGTTTCTGTGAAAGGACTGGTGTTTAGAGCTGCGTACTCCACCATTTTGTTGAACTCACTCCAAGACTGATTTTATTCCTTCTTTAAATGTTTTATACCATCTAGTCCTGGAGTTTTCTTTCTGGGAGGTTTTTTGATAATAGATTAATGTATAAAGGTGTTCAGATTTTGTTTCAGTTTGTGTCAGTTTTAGAGAATTGTGTTTTTCAAGAAATTTGTCCATTTTACCTAGATTGTCAAATGTATCAAATGTACTCTTTATTTCTATCGGATCTGTGGTGCTGTTTCCTCGTTTGTTACTGATACTGGTGATTTTTGTTTTCTCTCCTCATCAGTCTAACTAGAAGTTTATCAATTTATTTGATCTTTTCAAGGAATGAACTTTTTTTAGTTGATAATTTCTCTCTCTTGAGGCTGCTTTCAATTTCATTGATTTCTGCTCTTTATTCCATTTTTCTACTTTGGGTTCAGTTTGCTTGTCTTTTATAGCTTCTTAGTGAGTTACAATGTTTCTTTTTTTTTTTTAAGTTTTTTTTATTTATTTTTTAGAGAGCGAGCTAGAGAGAAACAGCATGAGAGGGGAGAGGGTCAGAGGGAGAAGCAGGCTCCCCGCTGAGCCGGGAGCCCGATGTGGAACTCGATCCCAGGACCCTGGGATCATGACCTGAGCCGAAGGCAGACGCTTAACCATCTGAGCCACCCAGGCGCCCCAACAATGTTTCTTTTTAATAGAAATATTTAAAGGTATAAATTTCCCTCTAAACCAGGGTCAACAAGCTTTTCCTGTAAAACACCAAGTGGTAAATACTTTAGACTTTGTAGTTCCTGTTGTCTCTGTTACAATTACTCAGCCATATACAATACATAAACAAATGCATATGGATGTGTCTAATAAAACTTTATTTACAAAAATTGCCTTTGGACTGGGTTTGGCCCACGGACTAGTTTGTCAATCCTCTACTTTTACCATGTTCCACGAATTTTCATATCTTGTATTTTTGCTATATTTCAATTTGAAATATTTTAATTTTCCTTGGATTTTCTTCTTTCACCTGTTGGCTCTTTAGGAGTATATCATGTAGTTTCCAAATATTTGAATGTCTTAGTATTCATTTCTAATTTAATTTTGTTATGGTGAGAGAGTATACTCTGTAAAACTTTAATCTTTTTAAATTTATTGAGATTTTTATGCTCCAGCATGTGGTCTGTCTTAGTAAACATTCCATTTGCACTTGAATGTGTTTTCTGTGTTTATTGTGTAGAATGCTTTATAAATGTCAATTAGGTCAAGGTGATTGATATCAAATCTTTATCCTTACTGATTTTTTTTAATCTAGTTGATCTATCAGGTATTGCAGAAGGGATAAGAAATTCTTCATCAGTAATTGTGTATTATTTTTCTCTTTGGTTCTGTCCGTTTATTCTTTTGTATTTTGAAGTTTTTAATTGAAAAATTCTGTTATATTTCTGATGTGTCTTCCTAATGAATTGACCCATTTATCATTATGAAATGTTCTTTATCTCTGGTAATACCTTTTATCATGAAATCTTTTTTTTTTTTTAAGATTTTATTTTTGAGAGAGAGAGTGAGCATATGGGTGGAGGTAAGGGGAACTGGGAGAGGGAGAGGTACATCTCTTATAGACACCATGAAGTTCAATCTTACTTTTTTTTTTTTTTTTTTTAAAGATTTTATTTGTTTATTCATGAGAGAGAGAGAGGCAGAGGCAGAGGAAGAAGCAGGCTCCCCGCGGAGCAGGGAGCCCGATGCGGGACTCGATCCCAGGAACCTGGGATCATGACCTGAGCTGAAGGCAGACGCTTAACCGACAGCCACCCAGGCGTCCCTCAATCTTACGTTTTGATTTACTGTAACAGTCTCTACTTTTAAAGAATGGATTATTTAGTCTGTTAATATTTAATTTCTTACATGGTTGAATTCTTGTCTGCCATTTTGTTTTCTCTTTGCCCCCTCTTTTATCTTTTAGTTCCTCCTTTCGTACCTTCTTTTGGATTATTATAATACTATATTTCACTGTATTGTGTGTATTTAGTTTACTGTTTTATTTATTTATTTATTTATTTATTTATTTGGGAGTGAGAGAGAGCACAAGCAGGGGGAGCAGCAAGGGGAAAGGGACTCCCTGGGAAAAGGGAAAAGCAGACTCCCTGCTGAGCAAGGAGCCCGACGTGGGGCTTGATCCCAGGACCCCTGGGATCATGACCTGAGCTGAAGGCAGATGCTTAACCGACTGAGCCACCCAGGCGTCCCTAGTTTTTACTATTTTAATAGGTCTATGGGCTTTTTAGCACTTTGTATTAATATACATTTACAATGTATATTTTTTTTGCTTTTTGTAGTGTATTGAGTGCTACTGTACTCCACTTTATCTAAAATGTAGAAACCTTCCAGTACTATAGGTTAGTTTATGTCCTGCCCCCAAGTCTCTATGCTGTAGTTGCCATATGTATTACATCTACATGTATTACAAATTCTACCAGAAAATCTTATTTTTTTGCTTTAAACAGTGCTGTGAATTTTAAAGAAAGGAAAGAAAAAATATGTATCCTTTTACATTTATTCACAGCTGCCATTTTTAGTGACCCTTCATTCTTTCCAGTAGAGTTTCCCTCTAGTGTCATTTTTCTTTCATCAGCCGTAAGGATTTTTTTTAAAAAATTTTTTATAATATGCATTTTGCTAGTGATGAATATTCTTTTTTGCTTATATGAGACATCTTTATTTTTCCTTGAATTTTGAAGAATGTTTTCTCTAGCTTTAGAATTCTAGTTGACAAATATTTTTTTTCCTTTCAGCACTTTAAAGGTGTCCTTTTTTTTTTTTTTTTTGAAAGATTTTATTTTTTTATCTGAGACAGAATGAGAGAGACAGAGAGCACATGGGGGGGGGGGAGGGTCAGAGGAAGAAGCAGGCTCCCTGCAGAGCAGGGAGCCCAATGCGGGACTCGATCCCGGGACTCCAGGATCATGACCTGAGCCGAAGGCAGTCGCTTAACCAACTGAGCCACCCAGGCGCCCTAAAGGTGTCCTTCTATTGTCTTCCAGCCTCCATTATTTCTCATGACAAGTCACCATAATTTGTATTTTTGTTTCCCTGTATGTAACGTGTCCTTTTTTTATTGTTGCTGTTTCAGTATTTCTACTTTGTCCTTGGATTTAAGTAGTTCTTGATAATGCCCCTAGATGTGGTTATCTTTGTATTTATCCTACTTCAAGTTTTCTTAGTAATTATATGTTTCCCCCAATGTTAAGGATTTTTTTAAGTAATCTTTACACCCAGCGTGAGGCTTGAGCTCACAACCCCAAAATTAAGAGTCATATGCTCCACTGACTCAGCCAGGCACCTGTTTCCCCCAATTTTAGAAATAATGGGTTGAAATTTCCAACCATTATTTCTTCATAATTTTCTGCCCCACTTGGTCTTGCTTCTTTTGGACTCCAGTTATACATATGTTAGGTGGCTTTAATTTATCCACAGGTGTGTGCATTTTCTTCCGATCTTTTTTCTCTGTTGGATTTTTTTTTTTTTAAGATTTATTTATTTGAGAGAGAGAGCACAAATTGGGCAGGGGCAGAGGGACAAGCAGACTCCCCGCTGAACATGGAGCCGATGCAGGGCTCCATCGCAGGACCCTGAGGTGAGAACTTGAGTGAAAGTGAGACTTAACCAACTGAACCACCCAGGCACCCCTTTGTTGGATAATTTCTGTTGTTCAACCTTCAAGTTTATTAATACTTTTTTCCCTACCTTCTCCAGTGTAAGCTCACTGAGTAAATTTTCCATTTCAAATACTATATTTCTCAGTTCTAGAATTTCCATTTAGTTGGTTTTTTAAAAACTGATTCATTTCTCTCTTGAGATTTCCTATCCATTCATCCTGAAGTCCATGAAAATAGAACTTTTCTAAAATTCTTTTCTGCTAATTCCAACAGCTTGATTATCTTGGGGATTTGTTTCAATTGGCTGCTCTTCCTCCTGACTGTTGAGTTACATTTCTTTTTCCTTTTCTGATGTTTATGGATGTTGTGGATGTACATCACAGATTCTTTTGATTCTGCTGTTTTTATCTGAGCAATGTTGTTGTTTTGTTTTGTTTTTTCCCAGCAGTTACCTTGCTAGACCTATACTCCACAAACTCTGCCTCCTCCACATCAGCAACAGCTAAAATTGCTTACTTCTTTTACTTCCCACCTGTTATTTTTCACTGAGAATCTTAGATCCTCTCCTTTGTGTGCACAGTTCAGAAGTCCACTAAGAGTCTAGATTTGGAGGATCCTATCTTCTGTTGCTTTGTTGTTTCTTCTGGGATACCTTTCTTTCAAAACCTCCCTTCCCTGCAGCTTCACTTTCTAGCTTCTATGACTGACCCAGACTCTGTCTATGATGCCTTAAGCCAGAGAGTTTGGCTTTCTGGGTTAAGTTCTGTTACCTTGTCCCAAAAGGATTGATGAATGCCCCGACACAACAAAACCATGAAGCTGCACGTTGAACCCTGTGCAGTTTGCTTCTTTTGGTGATCAGCTTCTGTCCTGTTTCTACCTAATTTTCGTTGCTCTCCAGTGCCTTAAAATAGTTTATAATTGTTGTCTATGGGAGGGTTAATCCAACATAAGCCACACTTATTAGAAGTGGAACTATTTAATTGTTTTTGTTTTTATCATCTTTTAACTGCCAGATTTAATTCATAAAAGTTCACTATAGACAATATTTTTTATTCATTTCTGCTATTTTATTTTTAGTTTTCTTTTTCTTTTAATTGGTTTGTAAATTATATAGTTTCTAGTTTTTGTGGTTATATTGGCATTTTGCCACATTTTATTTATATAATTTAAAGACTAAAGTATACCTACAAAGTGTCTGCCTTTATGCAACAATAAAAGGACTCTAGAACACTTCAGTTCTGATCCTTTCCCCCCAATTTATATGCTGGTATTCTCCAGTGTTTAGTTCTGTGTGTGTATATGTGTATTGTATAATGCACACAAAAATTGTACAAAACATCTCACAAAGCTGGTAACCATGCGTCAGGTTAAAAAAATAAAACATCACCAGCACATTAATTTGCTAGGGCTGCCATAACTATATACTACAAACTAGAAGGGTTAAAACAACAGAAATTTACTGTCTCATGGTTTTAGAGGTTAGAAAACTAAAATCAAGTTGTCTGTAGAGCCATTTTCCCTCTCCTCGCTTTTAGTTATTAACAGGCAATCATATGCACTCCTTGGTTTATAGATGCATCACTCCAATCTCTGCCTCCATCATCATGTGGCCATCTTCTTCTACCCGTGTGTCTGTCTTTACGTGGCATTTCTTTCTTATAGGGACACCAGTTGTGTTGGGTTAGGGCTCAACCTAGTCACCTCATCTTAAATTGATTACACCTGCAAAGACCCTATTTTCAAATTAGGTCACATTCATAGGTACTAGGGATTTGGACATATGTTTTGGGAGGAACATAATTCAACCATAACAACCAGTACTTTAGAAGTATCCCCCTCATTCCCTCTTCCAGTTACTTCCCCTGCACTCCTTCCCAAATGTTAGTGGCCACTATCATGTCTTGAAATACTAGTTTAGTAGTGCTTGATTTTGAGCTTTATTTAAATTGTATCATACAGACCATCACTGTCCAGTAGAATTTTCTGTAATGATGAAAATACTCTATATCTGAAGCTGTATGGTTGCTAATAGTCACGTGTAGCTGTTAAGCACTTGAAATGTTGCTTAACTGAGGAACTGAATCTTGAATCTTACTTAATTTTAATTGATTTAAAAATAAATAGCCACATAGAGTCAGTACCCATCATATTAAGACAACATGAGCATGGTCTGTCTGTACCCTTTTATGTCTGGATGCCTTTTTTTTTTTTTTTTTTTTTTTAAGACTGATTTATTTGAGAGAGACCAGGAGAGCGGCGGGGAACAGAGGGAGAAACAGTCCCAGGCAGACTCCATACTGAGCACGGAGCTCGACATGGGGCTCCATCTCACGGCCCTGAAATCATGACCTGAGCTGAAACCAAGATATGGATGCTGAACCCAACTCCACCACCCAGGCACCCCTAGCCTGTAGTATTTTAAATTACAGAAACATAACACCAGTGTTCCAGCTGAGAGGAAGATGTAGCTGCATCTTAGAGGGATCACTGGTACCTATGAATCAAGGAGACCTCTGAGAGACTTTGGACTGGATGGGATGAAATAAATCTGGTGTGAGAAGCTGGTGAAGGCCAGGAAATGGAGAAACACTTGTAAACCCAAGAATGTCTTTCTTGTTCACTATTGTATTCCTATTCCTGGTATACAGTGGGCATGCAATAAATATTTGTTAAATGAGTACATATATACAATATATGCTTCTCAAGACATTATATAGCCATGAGTTTCACTCTTTGCCTGCGATGCTAGAAAGCTTAAAACGAAATTGTTAATGCCTGTGAGATTTTGGCATTTCATGGTTTTGCCTATTTCTATTTTAAGTCTTATATGCATTGCCTCAACTGATTATTTGTCAGTGATTCTAGAAGTTTGTTGACTTTTTTTTTGAAGATTTTATTTTATTATTTATTTATTTATTTGACAGAAAGAGACACAGTGAGAGAGGGAGGGAACACAAGCAGGGGGCGTGGGAGAGGGAGAAGCAGGCTTCCCGCCGAGCAGAGAGCCCAATGCGGGGCTCGATCCCAGGACCCTGTCATCATGACCTGAGCTGAAGGCAAATACTTAATGACTGAGCCACCCAGGGACCCCTAGAAGTTTGTTGACTTTTGTCCCTAAATGGAAATAACTTGCAAGTTCGTTAGTAAGCTCATATGTTAATTCAATCTGAGGTTATATCCAGATATTCATTATTTGAAATACTCAAGTTTTATGAAGAAACTGCCAAGTCATCCTAGTTTTCTCAACTTTGTATTTCCTTTCCTTCTTGAACAGATGTAGTTGATGAGATTTACATAAAGCACATTTATTAGTTTTCTGCCCTAAATATTAAAATTCTCTGTTTTGTTAATGCAGATGTGGAATTAGAAGAAGCTATTAGAAGAAGTCTTGAGGAAATGTAATTGTAAAGATATTACCACACAACATCAAGTGGCCTTGAAGAGACTCAGGATAATGAATTCTTGAGTTTGTTTTCTAAAGGAGACCAGAAATCTGTTAGTACAAATGTATTTGGAAACATGCTTTTTTTGCTTTTGCATCTGATATTTGCTTTGTATTTTTGTGCTATTTTGCAAAAATGTACAGAGGAATAGAATACATGTTCATGCAGATATAATCATGTATTCTAATATAGTTATCACAGTTTCCCAGTTAACTTTGAATTTATATATTTAGGTTAAAAAAACTAAAAAATAGAGAAGCTCTTGACTATTGTTTATATGTTTCCCAAATAGCATTAGTTGTTTAATTTTATTTGTACTGTACAGATGATTCTAGTTTATTTTTTTAGGAGTGAAAATGAATATAAATAAAGCAGTCATAGCTCAGTTTTTCTGTAAATTCTATTTCTTATGTGGCACTAATATAGAATACCTTTGAGATCTTTGTTTATGATTATTAGAAGAGAGTAATGGAAACTGATCATGGAAACAGATTAAAAACTTTTACCAGCAATGTTCTTTGTGGGTTTCACTCAGATGTATAGTCCTGCTTTATTGGAGCAGCACATTGCTGGAATTAAAAAAAACAAAGGAAAAAAAACCCCTAATTTCTTTGAAATTATTAAAAAGAAACCTTTTCCATTCCTTTTACCTGCTTAGGCTTTCGTGTGACTTGTATTATCTAATGTTTAAAGGGAATGATGTCAAAATGTTTGCATAGAATTAAATGTATTTTTAATAAGTCTTTTTTTATATATATTTGTGTAAACATAATATTCTTCCAAAAAATAATGTTGATGGTTTACTCAGGAGTAACCTTTAAAATTTTTATTTCATTGGAAGTGTCTTCATTTTAATTATTCATTAAATAAATTGTCAGTTTCCTACATTTGGTATTACACATTTAATTTTTAAATGGTCAGGCTCCATTGTGAATAATAAAAAACATTACATAATTAGAAGACTAAGAAGGGCTTGTCATACTATCTTTGTGCGTGTGCTTCATGACCAGAAATGTCTTCCCTAAAGATTTTAAGTAGTAATTACATACCAAACTTAAAATTTTCTATAAATATATATTTGTCTTTAAAACAAAAAAATCATGGCTAGAATTTTCTTCTTTCTCTGCAACTTGATATTTTAGTGTAAAATGGCATTACTGGTTTTTTTTTATTACTATAATCTTTCCAGTCCACATTGGAAACAAATATGTGTTTTTATTTCTTACGATGTCAGTTCTGTCCTACCTGCTTGCATTTTTTTTTTAAGTAGACAGACATGTAGGTTGAGAATTTGCCATTTTTTTCAAAATGACCACATTATACTTTTAATTTGTATGTTAAATCTTCAAGCAGGGTTTTAGGAGCTAGTCATGAGCTAGACCTTAAAGACATCTCCACAATCTTGCTCAATAGTGAGGAGCAGAGAAAGGATGATCCAGAAAGAAGAGTGGTGAAACAGATGTGGGGGAAGAGAAATCTACACCTCTTTGCTAGAGGTGCCACACACATATGTGATTTACACTGATGTTCTGTTAACCTTTTGTGGGGTGTATAGTAGTATAGTAGAGAGTAAATGAAGTTTTTTTATATGACAGTGAAGGGATATTTCATCATGACCCTTAAAAAAAGATAAATGGGTTGTTTAGTGTTTTTATTAATAATTGTCACTGATTGTATTTTGATTTGTTAAGCAATTAAAAATCATTTTAAGATTACTTCATAATTTGAACTTAATTTAGACACAAAGAGGAGAGGTAATCAGTGGATGATATTACAGAAAGTTAAATGGATTATTATCAAAAGTAAATGTTTCCAACATTGATAAAGATGTGTATCTTTTCATTACATCATTCATTTATTTATTCATTCATTCACTCCCTCACAAAGTATTGTGTACTTACCATGTGCCAGTGACTATTCTAAGCACTGGGGATATACCAGTGAGCAAAGCAAAGCCCATACTCCTTTATGGAGCACATAATGGGGAGAGAGGGTTGGATAGAGTGTTATCCATTATTATCATAAGCAAGTATATCCAATGGTGGTAACTAATGAAGGCAAATAGAGAAGGGAAAGATTATATTTCTGAGACTGAGTGGTGTGATCTGGCTTTTTTGGAAGGATTACCTGTACTTATTATATTGAGAACATACACACCAGAGGCAAAAGTAGAAGCAGGAAGACCAGATAGGAAGATGTTGCAGTAGTCCAAGTGAAAATTGATGGTGGCTGGGACCAGAGTGTTAGCGGTGGAAATGGGGAAAAGAATCCTAGTATATTCTAAAAGTAGAGCTGAGGGGATTTACTTATGGATTGGATCTATAGGATAGGAGAGAAAAAAAGAGTCCAGGATGATTCTAAAATTACATGATAGACTTTCAAACTATTCACAACATGTCTTTGGATTCCAAGTCTGTGTTGTGATAATGGCAAAATATATTTAATGAGGTCAAATAATCCCCTACAAAAATAGTTTATTAGATTAAGTTCAGAGAGAACTGGAATCCAGACTGAAGGCCCTCATCTCTGTTCAAGTATTTAAATGGCTTTGATCTCAGATTAAAGGTTGTGATTCAGCTTATACTGCTATTATCATTTTACGTGCCCTGTACATTCTCATCCTTGCAATACGAGGCGTATGGCTATAATGACACGAGAGCAAAGAACAAGTTTTTAAGTACATAAGTCTATACTCCCAATCCTGTTACGCTTTTACTGACCTTTATAGTATCTGCCTTAGTGACTTGCCGCACCTTTTTTAATTAACAGGAGATTTAAGTAAATTGGGTGTGAAAGACAAAGATGGGGTAGCTTTTTCCCCCCTGTAAGCTTCAGTGGTGTCCAGGCTTTCTTTATTCCCAAAGGGACTGGTAACAAGACAGGGTCAGGCAAGTACGGACTGCCAAGGAGCTGCGCTTAAATGCTACCTGTGCCACAAAGGAAACTTCTCCCCCTATCAAAGGATTTTTAATGGTTTTGGTTTTGCCGTGAATTATGGGCGCTGGGAGAAACTAAGCGAAGCCGTCACTGAGAAATACCCAGAGCCTACGGTTAGGTACCTTCGCGTGTGGGCAGTTGGCTACATTCAGGCTGCAGTGTCGGGGGCGTCCAAGAGTAGGGGGGCTGTTCTGGGGGGTCTCCCTTGAGCTTAGGGTTGGTCCAGAGTCGGGAGAGAAAGATCCACGATCACGTTAGGCCCTCCCCTTCCTGCGTTCGCCCCTCCACGTGCCTCGGAGGCCGCCTGGCTTTGCTCCTCTGGCCCCGGGACCCTGGCGGCCCACCCTCGACGCCCGGTGACCAGCGAGCTCCCTCCGTCAGCCGCAGCCGCTCCCTGCCAGGCACCGCAGCCCCGAGCCCGGCAGGCGGCGCGCCTGCCCTTGTCTGGCCACGCGGCGGTGGCGGCGGCGGCGGTGGCGGCGCGTCCTCCCGGGCCGCCCCCCGCGGGCGTCAGAGGGAGGCGGGCGCCCCGCGCGGTGACGGCGACGCCTGCGGCCGCCGGACTCTCCACTCGCCGCCGCCGGAGAGGCCGGTGACCTCTTGGCCGCCCCGCCTCGGAGGCTCAGATGGCTCAGGCGAAGATCAACGCGAAAGCCAACGAGGGGCGCTTCTGCCGCTCCTCCTCCATGGCCGACCGCTCCAGCCGCCTGCTGGAGAGCCTGGACCAGCTGGAGCTCAGGTGAGCGGGTCGCGGGCGGAGGCCGTGCGCGGCGGGCCGGCCCGGCACAGCCCCGGGGCGGGCTGCGGCCGGAGAAGTTGCTTGCCTGAGATTTGTTCTCCATGGAGATGGTGCAGTTTTGTCCGGCGCTTGGTGGGTTTTACTCTCCGAGAGAAAACGCATTCGATTTAAGTAAAAACCTGTGAGCGCATTATTGGTGGCCCCGTTCTCATTACCAGACCTGAGCGTTTGGGAACGGAGAAAAATCAGAGAAGGTAAAAGTTACGGTGACGTTATTTGAGGTTAGAGACTGTGACACTCCGGGTCTGCAGAACTTCTAGAATTTTCTGAGTGCCAGTATGTGGTCTTCCCAAATGTTTTTAACTTACTCTTTTCCTGTTATGCATTTTTTAAGAGCGGCAGCAATTTAGTGGTCCCCGATGTTGAGTGATAAGTTTCTTTCCTCCAAAACACAGCAGAGCAAAAAAGAAAAAATCCAGGAATCTGTCTGATAGCAGGGATTAGGGAGGAATAGGACTGCGGGGTGAACAGTGGCTGGGTACTTGGTGGAGTAAGACCCTGCAGCTTTCATTTTCCCCCTAAGCCCCGGCATGCTGTATTTAGCCGTTCCGTTAGTTTCTCAGTATTTATTGTGTACCTCCTTCTAGAGAAGACACCTTCTTGAAAGTGCCAGTCATTGGCCTGAAAGCATAAGATAGGGTTTTTTCTCCCTCTTTACTGAATAAGATTTTATTAATATACAGTGTTGTGCTTGTATGCAATTTCTAAATAATGTATAGTAAATTTTGGAAATCCTTGTTTCTCTTAACAGCGTATGAAAACTTTTATGTACTTCCTGTAAACGTTTATATCTCCAAAGTTACTGTGTAAATTGTGTGCAGGTGTAGTTAAATGAAAATCTTATTAAGGCCCCCCAGCTCCTGGAAACTACAGTTTTTCTCCCCCACAGTTTTCACCAGGTTCTGGGTGAGCAAAGAAACATGTAAGCCAAAAATTTTAAGAAGCAGTGCATGTATGTCTTTATCTCCCTCAATTTATATACCCAAACAAGAAGAGGTGTTTGTCAAGAAAGTGCATTAATAACCACAGTATATCTCAGCAGTTGAGGCATTCATTATTATTATTACTCTGAGAAAAGAGTCAGAAAATGAGAAATTCTCCATCCACAATGATTTCATGGATGACAACAGACAGAGAAACCTGAGCCAAAACCACATTCTGGGGTTCTGCTCAGAATGAGACAAATGGAGCAAGAGAAAAGTAATGCTTCCCCGTGGTTGAGCTTGATGCGTTTACACCCCAGAGAAAGTGCAACAAGACTGAAGATCAGTAGTGTGCCTCTGAGAATAATATTTCTTTTCAATGTAGCAGTATTCCAAGTAACTCACATATCTCCCCAGGTATTTAGAACTTTGAGGGTGTGTTCTTAACCATTTCAGGGCTCTCTCTCTAGTCAGAAAAGATTTTTTCTGAAAGGAAATAGGAGGATGTTGCCCCTCCCTTCTTCAAGCTGAGTCATTCTCAAACTTGAATTAACACCTCATGTTAGGTACTTGAAAGCCTCTGGTTTTGAGTATTCGTATATTCTAATGTTTGATTAATCTGAAGGGAATTGATTACTGTATATGAGTGATTAAATTATAACTTGCTTAATTAGCCCTTGAGCTGAGGAGGAAAGACTGGTTAAAATGTGCAAATTACTGATTTTAAGGACTTCTCTAGCAATTTTAGGCTTTTGTAAGCTTTGTTTCTTAAAAAAAAAAGTAATACTGATCTAAGGAAGTGTTTTAGAAGATAGTAAAAATAAAAAAAAATGCTAATGATGATCCATTAAAGTTCCTTTGAAAGCACATGGGCAGTGTCACAGAGCACCATATTGTTAAGAACTAGCATCATGCCTAGAAGATTTATTTGTAAAAGAAACATAGGTAGGGGAGCCTGGGTGGCTCAGTCGTTGGGCATCTGCCTTCAGCTCAGGTCATGATCCCAGGGTCCTGGGATCGAGTCCTGAGGCTCCTTGCTCTGCGGGGAGCCTGCTTCTCCCTCTCCCACTCCCCCCGCTCGTGTTCCCTCTCTTGCTGTGTTTCTCTCTGTCAAATAAATAAATATTGATTGATTGACTCATAAAGCAGTGTTTTAGGTAGAATAAAACACTGTAGTTTAATACTTAAAAGTTTACGTGTAGTTCCTCAACCATACTAATTTTGTCTATTGTGGTAGAACTTCTTCCATATGAAACTGAAGACAGAATTATGCTAGATGCTTTATGACCTAGAATATGAACTACTGGTGAATGTGATTTTTTAAATGCTTTAAAATGCTTGGCAGCATTCTACGTATCATTGAAGGAATTCCATTTGCTTCTATTACTTTACCACGACACTAGCCTCTTTCTTGACTCTACCTCATCTCCTTTTTTCCTTCCTCCTGAAAAGGTGATTCCCTTCTCTCCCAGTTTTTTTTTTAAGATTGTATTTTTATTTGAGAAAGAGAAAGAGAGCAGGGTTGGGGGAGCAGAGGGAGAGAGAGGGGGAGGGGAAAGATTCTCAAGCAGACTCCACACAGAGCCCCATACAGGGCTCGATAAACACAACCCTGAGACCATGACCAAGAGTCAGACCCTTAACCGACTGAGCCACCTAGGCACCCCTCTCACCCTGTTTTTTGACCAATTCTAAATGGTGTCAGATTTTTGCATTCATCAGTGGCTCAAGACACCTTGCTTATTATTATTACTTTTTTAACAATTACCATAATTTATAAATAATACATGCTAACATTGATTCATTAAATGAGCAGTGACTCTATACCAGGCCCCATTCCTTTGTGGAAGTTACTATCACCTCCATTCTCCAAATGGGAAATTGAGGCTTAGGAAGTTAAATGACTTGTCTAAGGTCCCCCAGCCTAGAACCCAGGAAGACTGGCTGTAGAGCTTAATAATTCATGCCTGTATTCTCTTAAAGTTAGATGTGTCTTATTGTTACCAAGGTTTGCCTCTTGGTGGGTGTCAAGCCAAAAGACACAACCAAACCAAAGAATAGGAAAAGAAAGGGTTTTTACTTGCAACAAGTAAAGGAGAACATGGGGGATCTTTCCCAAAGAAGCATCTCCCGGAACAACAAAATTGGGGAAGTTTTAACGGAGGGTGCATACATGTTCATGAAGAGGCTTGCACAGTGGGGAATACAGCATGGAATTGGGGTGACTAAGTACAAGCCAAAGTCATGAGGGCCGGGAAGGGTCAGCATGATCAGTTCTCTGGCTCCAATTGGTCTGGTATCTGAGTGCTCAAAGGGGTTTAAAACCTACAGAGATAATCAGGAGTGTGCATCAGGTCAGTCTTCGCTTCTGAATATGATTAGGCTGTCTCCTGGCCTCGTGGTGACTGTTCTCACATTCTTTCACAAGATGGCTGGGGGCCTAAAATGACTCTTCTTATGTCAAGAAAGCTATGTCTGTCTTTCTTTACCCAGAGATCCCTAACTCTTTCTGCTTACAGTATTTCAAAATGTAGGAGTAGTATATGGATGAATATGTAATTTTACTGAAAGAGGTGAAAATTCCATTTATTTATCTATTTATTTACTTTATTTTTTGAAGATTTTATTTTTAAGTAATCTCTACACCCAACATGGGGCTTAACCTTACAACCCAGGAGTCACACGCTCCCACCAACTGAACCAGCCAGGTGCCCCGAAAATTCCATTTAAATTGGTTGTCAAAATCGGGGCACCTGGTGGCTCAGTCATTAAGTGACTGCCTTCAGCTCAGGTCATGGTCCCAGGGTCCTGGGATCGAGTCCCACATCGGGCTCCCTGCTCAGCAGGAAGCCTGCTTCTCCCTCTCCCACTCCCCCTGCTTTGTGTTCCCTCTTTCACTGTGTCTCTCTCTGTCAAATAAATAAATAAAATATTAAAAAAAAAAAAGTTGGTTGTCAAATTCAGTAAATATCAAACACCTACTGAGTGCCAAGTACTGAGTGGCTCCTAGAAGGCTCTGGATGGTAAGGAAGATGTTTGGGATATGGGTTGTGGAGGATGGCAGAGGGGAACATGGTAGGACTGGGAGATTGATCACCAGTTTCCCGAAACTGGTCATGTTGTAGCTCCTTCCCCCTGCTATCAGCCATCTGCAGTGACTTCTTCGGCATCCAGGGAATGAAGGGTTGGGGGTGGGAGTGAGATGGATCATTTGGCCAAAAGTTTGCTTAAAGTTTCTTAGGGTGTGCCAGTGTCCCAGGAGTCACAAAACAAGTAATATCATAGTTAATATTGAACAACAGCCTGTAATTTAAAAGAGTATTTCTTATATACGTTGTCATTTGAACCTTACAAAATCCTTTGAGGTAGAGGAGGGCACATGTATGTTATCTCTTTTAGAAATGAAGGAACTGAGGTCCAGAGGGATTGAGTGGCCTGCCTAAGGCCACAGTACTGATGAGTAGCTCCTAACACCAGTCCCATTAAACACCAGCTCCATTTTTATATTAAAGGGTCTCAGTGGTCAGTGTATTTTAATACTTGGGTGATGATTAGGAAAACTTATTCAAAATCTTACATTGCCTAGAGTATAAGTGATCATTGTAGCGTTCTTTAGATATAAGAGTATTTTTTTAAAGATTTATTTATTTAATGGGGCGCCTGGGTGGCTCAGTCGTTAAGATTTATTTATTTATGAGTGAGAAAGAGTAGGGGGAGGGGCAGAGGGAGAGAGAGAGAATCCTGAAGCAAACTCCCCTCTGAGCGCAAGAGCCTGATGTGGGTCTTGATCCTAGGTCCTGAGATCATGACCTGAGCCAAAATCTAGAGTCAGGCACTCAATGAACTGAGCCACCTAAGCACCCCATGAGAGTATTTTTTTTTTTAATTTTTAATTTTAATTCCAATATAGTTAATATACGGTGTTATATTAGTTTCAGGTGTACAATATAGTGATTCAGCAATTCTATACATTGCTCAGTGCTCATCAAGATAAGTGTACTCTTGGGCGCCTGGGTGGCTCAGTTGGTTAAGTGACTGCCTTCGGCTCAGGTCATGATCCTGGAGTCCCAGGATCGAGTCCCGCGTTGGGCTCCCTGCTCTGTGTATTGACAGACACTTGGGCTACTTTCATAACTAGGCTATTGTAAATAATTCTGCAATAATCATAAAGGTACATATACCCTTTCTAATTTGTGTTTTCATATTCTTTGGGTATTACCCAGTAGTAGTGTGATTATTGGATCATAGGGTAGTTCAATTTTTAATTTTCTTAAAGATTTTATTTTTAAGTAATCTCTACACCCAGCATGGGGCTCAAACCCACAATCCCAAGATCAAGAGTTGCACCCTCCACCAACTGAGCCAACCACGTGCCCCCATTTTTAATTTTTTGAGGAAGCTCCATACTGTTTTCCACAGTAGCTATACCAGTTTGCATTTGCACCAACAGAGCATGAGGGATCCTTTTTTTTCCTCATCCTCGCCAACTCTTGTTTCTTGGATACAAGAATATTAAATATGAGATGGGACTATGATTTTAAGAACTTGTTTTAGAAATTATTTTTTGGGGGGTGCCTGGGTGGCTCAGTTGGTTAAACATCTGACTCTTGATCTCTGCTTAGGTGTTGATCTCAGGGTCATGAGTTCAAGCCCCATGTTGGGCTCCACACTGGGTGAGGAGCCTACTTAAAAAAAAGAAAAAAAAATTTTTTTTTTCAAATAAATTCATGATAGGAGCATTTACCTGTTCCTTTCCTTTTTATGAAAACAGCAATTCTTGTTATTTATAAGCCTGAGTTCATAATGGTAAGTGTATCATAAATACCATGAAGCTAATGTTTGCCAGCACCAATTCTTAGACACACCACACGTGTTAACTCATAACTGTTTTAGTCAGTGCTACCAGTCATTGTGTTAAACTCTTCACCTGCTTTATTTCAGTCACAACCACCCGCTCATTATCCCTTTTTCATAAGTGAGGAAATTGAGGCAAAGAGAACTTAAGTAACTGCTCAAGGGGGGCGCCTGGGTGGCTCAGGTCATGATCCCAGGGTCCTGGGATCGAGCCCCACATCGGGCTCCCTGCTCTGCGGGAAGCCTGCTTCTCCCTTTTCCACTCCCCCCTGCTTGTGTTTCCCTTTCTCGCTGTGTCTCTGTCAAATAAATAAATAAAATCTTTAAAAAAAAAAAAGAAAAAGTAACTACTCAAAGGATACACAGCCAGTAAGTGGCAGAGCTGGTTTGAACATTGTGACTAAAATCTTGGGCCTCTAAGTCTTTCAACCATGTGTCCTTTTGATAGCTAGGCTGCAGAGATTTGTGAGGTGTGGGAGACCCAAAGACTATCCAAGAATGTGTACACTTCAGTTTTGCCCTCAGAAGAATTTTCTGACTAAAATTTCTTTTTGTCAAAGCCAGCTTCATCGCAGTTTCATGCAGAGTTTTCCAGGAGTACAACTCAGGTCAGTCTTGGTATGAGGAGAAGTTCTTAACCAATTTTGGAAATGTAGCTCTTCTAGGATCTGTTAGTAAAAACAGAACCACCCTTCTCTGCCAAGAGAAGTGTTGTCAAATGAGGTGTTAAAAAACATGAAGGATAAGGTGAGGTGATCCAACACTTCTCTAACCAGAGTTCCAGAAGAATGGAAGACAGGGAATATTTGAAGATACGATGGCTAACAATTCTCTAGAACTAAATGGAAAGGTTGTAAACAGATTTATATGTTGAGATGAATTTAAAGATCTCAGTGGCTGAGAAACAGTACAAGTATTACTTAAACTAAGTAGAGATCTAAGTTCAGCTAGAGGGAACAGCAAATGTCAATGGTGCCAAAAAACAAACAAACCCTTGAAATGTTTACATTCTGAAGAATGGCATTTTATCTTTGCTATGAAATGAAAAAGGTATACATAAAAACGTATTTGAGAAGTCCAATAAAAGATGAAATCTGGTTTTCACGGGGAAAACACCCTGGCAATTTCTAGCATTGGGGGAAAACAAAAAAACCAAAAAACCACAAGACTCAAAATTTCCATCTGATGTGTTCTGTATTTGGTCTCATTTAATGGCAAAATATCTTCCTTATGTGATCGACTTACGTTTTTTTTTAGAGTGTCTCCTTTTAAACCATTATCTTGTTAACAACTCCCTGAACTTGCTGCTGTAACGTGTGTAAATGAAGCCTTCTTTTTTTGAATAACATTCAGTTCTCTATCATTGTACATTTGAGTACAAATTCCAGTGAGTCTTGAAAAATTCATCTCTTCTTTCAGCATCTTCTCATTTACCAATCACATGATTTATCTGTGTCATTTAAGCACTGGAGTCGTGGTTTGTGTTTTTAGCATAAATATTTCATATTAGTGCCAACTCAGTCTCTCTCATATTTACTGGGCCCTAGTTTATCTGTCTGAGAGTTTGCTAATGTAAAATGTGTAGGCATGTAATGGATGGTGCTGTAAGTGGGCCTGCTGTTGTATTATTGCCATTTTATATAATACTGGTTTTTTTGTTGTATTTTCCAGCCACATTTGTCATGTAAGATTCTTACCAGCTCTTTGCTTTTACTGGCTTTTATAAACACAAAGTTCAACATATTTTTAGTACCTTGAGGAACAAAGAGACCCTGTTACTTTGTGGTCTATCAGTGCTATTTTGGTTTCTAACAGGTGGATGGCTGTTGAGGAAACATGTTGCAGTTGGGGTGGGTAGGGGAGGCCTTAAATGGAATGGACATGTGCTCAAACATTAGTGAAGTTGTTCCTTCTGTGCCCACTTACGGAAGCAATCAGGATTAGATCTTCCATGATCTCATGTTTCTAAGGCCGTCTGAATACTGAGGATAAGTCTGCACTGTTCATTTTGCAAAAACTGGCAACTTATATACGGAGTAATGCATAACAAGAAGTGCCTTGAAAACAAAGCACTTTAAATATATAGGATTTTCTTTTCTCTTGCTCTCATGATTCCACAGCCTTGCTCTTTAGTGACTGGGTATGTTCATATGAATGTGTAGTAAATGTATGTGTGTTTATACTTGGGGGGGTTAGGCAAAGTAGTGCTTCTATAGTTTGATACAGGCTTTATACCAAAAACCTACACAGGCGTTTCCTTTAAATTCACGAAAAGACAAAGATGCTCTCTCTCATCACCACAGTTTAATAAAGTAAGAGGACTTTAATCAATACTATAAAAAAATAGAAGCTAATAGGATTAAAAAGGAAGAGATTAAAACTCTCATTTTGTCCAGGTGATATGATTGTCAATCTAGAAGAATCAGGGACGCCTGGGGCTCAGTCGGTTAAACGTCTGCCTTCAGCTCAGGTCATGATCCCCGGGTCCTGGGATTGAGCCCTGCGTCAGGCTCCCTGCTCAGCAGGAAGCCTGCTTCTCCCTCTGCCTGCCGCTCCCCCTGCTTGTGCTCTCTCTCTCTCTCTCTGACAAATAAATAAATAAAATCTTTTTAAAAATCTAGAAGAATCGGTAGAATCAAAAGACAGATCATTAAAATTAATAAATCCATTACCAATTACAAGATGAACCTTACAAAAACAGCATTTCTCTAACCAGCAATAACCAGCAAGAAATTATAATTTAAAATATATTATTCATGGGGCACCTGGCTGACAGTCTGAAGAGCATATGACTGTTGTTTTTTGTTTTGTTTTTAAGATTTTATTTATTTATCTGACACAGAGAGAGCACAAGCAGGGGGAGCAGCAGAGGGAGAGGGAAAAGCTGGCTCCCCGCAAAGCATGGAGCCCTACGTAGGGCTCGATCCCAGCACTCCGGGATCATGACCCGAGCAAAGACAGACGCTTAACTGACTGAGCCACCCAGGCGTCCCAGCATGTGACTTTTGATCTTGGGGTCATGAGTTTGAGCCCCACACCGGGTGTAGAGATTACTTTAAAAAAAAACATTAAAAATAATAATAATAAATAAAATGTATTATTCACAATAACAATATCCACAAAGGATCAAAGCACTCAAAAGAGTCCACAAAGACTACCATTAAGAATACTTCAGGGGCACCTGGGTGGCTCAGTCGTTAAGCGTCTGCCTTCGGCTCGGGTCATGATCCCAGGGTCCTGGGATCGAGCCCCACATCGGGCTCCCTGCTCAGCGGGAAGTCTGCTTCTCCCTCTCCCACTCCCCCTACTTGTGTTCCCTCTCTCGCTGTGTCTCTCTGTCAAATAAATAAATAAAATCTTTAAAAAAAAAAAAAAAAAGAATACTTCAAAACTCTATAATAAAGAATATAGAAGATCTGAATATATGGAGAGACATTATCATGCCCTTGGATAGAATGACAATATTCTAAAGATGCCAAATTTACCCCAGTTCTTTGACAAACCCAATGAACTTACTCAGGAGTTAATATGGAGAATTAAAAGTCTAAATAGCTAAGTTATCTTTAAAGAAGATTAGAGGGCTGGTTCTCCCAAATATTAAGGTATATTACAAGGCTGCTGCTATTTTTTAAAAATAGGTGTTGGTGTAAGAACAGTCAAATATACTAGTGGATGGAATAGAGATTTCAGAGTAGACAAGCTATAAATCATTGGAGGAAAGATGGATTTTTGGTGGATATAATGTTGGGGAAAAACAGTTCACTATTTGGAGAAAAATAAAATCCTTACCTAAACACATACAGGTGGATTCTAGATGGACTAAGACATAAATATGAGAAAGGTAAAGCAATAAAGTTGATAGGAAGAAAGGTAAGAAAATACCGTATGACCTAGGATGGGAAGACCCTGAAGTAAAATTTCAAAAGCATAAACCATAAGGCAAAATAAAACCAAGAAAAGATTAATTTGATCACTTCAGAGTAAGGATATCTATTCAGTGAAGGATATCCCAGACAGAATTCATATATGATAGGATGGAAGGAGATGATTATAATGTCTGCAACTAATGTGGGATTAATTCCTTGAGTATGCATATCAACAAGAGAACAATAACCCTGTTTAAAAAAAAGGAAAACTGGGGCGCCTGAGTGGCTCAGTCGTTAAGCGCCTGCCTTCTGCTCGGGTCAAGATCCCAGGGTCCTGGGATCTAGCCCCACATCGGGCTCCTTGCTCAGCGGGGAGCCTGCTTCTCCCTCCCCTGCTCCCCCTGCTTGTGTTCCCGCTCTTGCTGTGTCTCTCTCTGTCAAATAAATAAATTAAATCTTTAAAAAAATAAAAAAATTTAAAAAAGGAAAACTAAAATAGGCAAAGGCTATGAACAGGCTAACAAGAATACAAAGAGATGTCCAAAATTATTAGTAATGAAAGACATGCAAACTAAGTACGAACATATCACTGTATACTTAGTAGACTGGCAAAAAATAGAAAGTTGGAAAATGCTGAGTAATGGTAGGGCTGTGGGGACACAAGGATTCCTATGCTTTGCTGCTGGGAATATTGCAAAGGGGTTCAGGACGGGGCCCCCTACAGAATGTGCCACTTTGGCATGTCGGTTATTTTGAGCTGAAGGCACTTGAGAGCCTGCAGGCTCATGAGAAACTTCTGCCCCTCCCTTAACCACACAGAAGAATCTAAATTAGGGGTCTTTCCCAGAATAAGGGTTATAAGCAGAGATAAATTTTATCTGAGTGGCCCATCTGTATGGCGGGGCAAACATCTATTAACAAACATCTGCTCTTCTTATGACCCTATGAAGTGTATTCCTTTTCTCTGAAGTCCCAGACCCTTACCCCCTTCTCCTTCAATCAAAATAACACATACCTCATTTTGCCTGACTGTCTGGAATTTCCCTGTCTTTGTGGATTCCCCTTAAGTACACTATTAAATTTGATTTTCTCCTGTTAATTTGTCCCATGTCAATTTGATTCTTAGTCTAGCTAAGGGGACTTTGAGGGGGTAAGAATGCTTGCTTCCTGACAATGGTCTAGTCTGGCCCTTCTGGAAAACAGTGGTAATAACTGAGTTAAATTGAGGGTGCACATACCCTGTGTCCCAGTTCTGCCCTGAGATATATCCTAAGGAGATTCTCATTCAGGTCCATAGAGGACATGTATTCATTGAAGCATGGTTTTTGTTTTGTTTTGTTTTGTTGTGGTGATGAGAAGGAAGGGGACAAAGTGAGCCATTCCACTGGGAGAGTGGAGGTAAAATCAGGTGGATATACATGGAGTGTTATGCAGTAAGCTACTGATTAGATGTTCACAAGGAAGCTGGATGGTTCCTAACAAAATAATGCTGAGTGAAAAAAGAAACAGTGAGATATAAATTGAAAATAGATGAAAACACAAATATAGATTCTGTTAAGAACAAATACAAAATAGAATGATTGCCATACGAGTGGGGAGGAAAATGGGGGTGGGGTAGGTGGATTTAAAACAACAGAAGATTTTTTTAAAAATGTTAAAGAGGGATAAAGAATTTTTTTTTAAGATTTTTTATTTATTTATTTGACAGAGCACAAACAGGCGGAGTAGCAGGCAGAGGGAGAGGGAGAAGCAGGCTCCCCGCCAAGCAAGGAGCCCGACGCAGGGCTCGACCCCAGGACCCCAAGACCATGACCTGAGTCGAAGGCAGTTGCTTAACGAACTGAGCCACCCAGGCGCCCCTAAGAGGGATAAAGAATTTTTGAAAAGTGTTCCTAGTGATCTTTAAACTTGAGTTGGAGCAAGTGAGAGAGATGAGGAAAAGTAAGCTTCCATGTGGTAACTTTTGTTTCCCCAATTTATATAGGGTGGAAGCTTTGAGAGAAGCAGCAACTGCCGTTGAGCAAGAGAAAGAAATCCTCCTGGAAATGATCCACAGCATCCAAAATAGCCAGGACATGAGGCAGATCAGCGACGGTGAGAGCGTTTCCACAGACGGGAGCTCATCTTTTCACTCCTTTGTGGGGTTTAAGATATGGGGTTTAGGTCCATTTTCGCTTGACTTGAGGAATTCGTACACTTGGCTTTGGCATTTCCCGTGAGCGCGGACTGCAGCTGCAGCTGTCAGTTTATTACAGGAGCCTCTTACCCAGGGGTCACCCTGCTGGCCTGCCCCCTACCTCAAGGGCATGGCTGGAAATGGTAGAAAAGGCCTCCAAGCTCCGGAAGAGGTGGCTTCAAGCAGTAAGGGGCGATGCCTTTGACCTCAGGTTCACACTCCTAACTTCAGTTCCTCAGATGTTACTGGACTGTAGAAGCTGTAAAAGCAGAGAAGACAAAAAGAGAGGGGTTGAGGTGTAATTTAAGGAGAGGAAGGAGAGAAAATGCAGGGGAAAGAAATTATGGGCCCAGTAAAACCCCATTAACGTAAAAACGTGCTATCATTTCTATATGAAAAGCATGACTGCCTAGGGAGGAACAGGGCACTCGTGGTTTTCTGTCACTGGCAGCCGTCTTCCTACTTCAGTTGCTCTGGGGCCCCCCGAGACAAGCCAGTGGGCCAGCGGCTGGTGCCAGGAGCATGCAGTCTAACTACAGGCCCCGAACTGTTCGACACGCACTGCGGGGTCAAGATCCAGCCAGTCTGTTCACCATCCTCGCCAGAGATCGATGAATAGGTAGAGAGTTACAGAACAGGCCAAAGAGGAGATGGCTGACTTTTTCATATAAATAATGAAATGTGGATCCTTTTCCCACCACTGCCTCTATGTGCTGGCCAAGACTTAACACCACTGGCCTGCTTAAATTTCCCTGGCAAGCATGAAGTCAGTGCCTACTTTTCAGGCCAGCTTTTTCTCCACTATCATGGCTAAGTTTGGTCAGCCAAAACTGGGGCATTGTATTCTGAGACACATGCAGAATATGCCACCCCAAAGTATGGCTCTTTGGCATAAGAATTATTTCAAGCCGATTATTTTTGAGAAGCTGCAGACACAGGAGAAGCTCTGAAAACAGAGTAGAAGTCATTCTTTTGTAAGGGAAGTTTAAATTTATAAAGGCTATTTCCATTTGCAAGGGTGCCTCCCTCTGTGTACCAGGAAGAGAAGGATGACTGTAAATCACAGAAACTCTTATCTATGCAGAAGGCCTCTACTAAATCTGCAAAACAACCTTACCTTTGTTTATCCTGCTTTTCCTGGTAACCTCATTAAGGAGGGGAAGGTCTCCCTCCAAGTCTTAGTCCTTAGCTGAACATGGTTTTTAAGATGGTGGCTTGGACCATCCATCTCAGGGAGGTGGGCCATCTCAGTGTCCCTGAAAACCTCCTATGTACATGTGAAGTATGCATGTTCATAAGCTTCTGCTTTTTTTCTTGTTAATCTGTCTTTTATTACAGGGTTTCTCAACCAAGAACTCAGAAAGGTACAGGGAAAATTATTTTTCCTCCCCTACATGCACATCCTTATCAAGAGATCCACCGTGTCTGATCTCTTGCTCTACCCAGCACAAAACCCTGGTTATGCACACTATTCACTCTATGTTAAGACTTGATCTCCATCCCAGTTACAAATGCATACCTGCCCAAACATCTTCAAACATGACCACTTGAGAAGTCATCTGTTATCCCATGTATAAGACTTTCAGGGAGGGGTGCCTCGGTGGCTCAGTCGGTCAAGCACCCGACTCTTGATTTTGGCTCAGGTCATGATATCTGGGTTGTGAGATCAATCCCCACGTGGGGCTCACAGGCTGAATGTGAAGCCTGCTTGAGATTCTCTCTCTCCCTTTCCCCCTTTCGCCTCCCCAACCTGCGTGCACATGTGTGCACTCTCTCTCCCTCTCTCTCTCTCTCTCAAAAATAAAAAATAAAGAAAGACTTTCAGGGAAAGGTATTCTGCAACCTCTCTCTGTAATATAATACAGTTCATCAGTTAATCTTATGTGCTATAGTTTTGACTTTTACCTTTAAAAATTTCATAGCCAAGGTGCTTACAGAAAATAGTTTTAGCCACAAATGAATGCCTTAGTGTTCTCAACATGGGTAAGTTTATGTCTCATATTGATTGATATTTCAAACTTTCTACGTTTAGGTGAAAGAGAAGAATTAAATCTGACAGCAAACCGTTTGATGGGACGAACGCTCACCGTTGAAGTTTCAGTAGAAACAATTAGAAACCCCCAGCAGCAAGAATCCCTAAAGCATGCCACCAGGATTATTGATGAGGTTGTCAGTAAGTTTCTGGATGATTTGGGAAATGCCAAGAGTCACTTGATGTCACTGTACAGTGCATGTTCATCCGAGGTGCCACCTGGGCCTGTTGACCAGAAGTTTCAGTCCATAGTAATTGGTTGTGCTCTTGAAGATCAGAAGAAAATTAAGAGAAGATTAGAGACTCTGCTTAGAAATATTGAAAACTCTGACAAGGCCATCAAGCTGTTAGAGCATTCTAAAGGAGCTGGTTCCAAAACTCTGCAACAAAATGCTGAAGGCAAATTTAATTAGTTTTGAAACATAGGAGCACTTACAAATAATGACATAAAAATGATTAAACATTTGTTCTTTGTGTTAGGCATAACATTTGATACTGATTGTTGTTTCACATGAGGAAAATATTCCAGTGTCATCAGTTTTGTGAATAACACAATTAAATCTAGAAATATTTTAATTATCTTTCTAGAAGTTTTTAGGTTGAATTCTTGTCTTGTATTAGGCTCTAGCACCTAATATATATAATATATATTTTTTACTATTCTGTGGATGAATACTTAGTATTTAGGAGAGAGTAACTGCTCAGCCTGGGCCAAAAGCATCATTATTCTTTCCTGGGCTTTGTCTGGCATAGAGATACTTGGGCACATGGGGCATTTGGTTGACTAGAAATTTTTGACAAACTTACCACTCATCTATTGTTAACTAAGTAGTGTGCTTAAAAGGACAAAAGGAATCACAAAATAAGAACCTTTCCCAACATATTCTTTTTCATAAAGCACTTTTTTTGGACATCTGTATCAAATTATTTTGAATTTAAGATTTATGCATCTGATAATATGAATATATTTCTTGATATATATGAAAACATGACATAAAGTGTGAAAGAATTCACATCTAATGTTATCACTGTGAACAACTATATGTCCACTTCATCTTTTTCCAAATGCATCATTTCTCTAAATTTTTAATCATTGCAGAAATACAGTGTTGTAACTTGCCTTTTTTTAAAAATGCTGCTATAAAGTCTATTTGTCAACTTTAAAACCTCTATTCTGTATTGTTGTATAATTTACTTCCCCATTCCCCTCATTGGACATTTAGTTTGTTTCCAATTTGTTGCTTATTCCTGCAACATATTTATATACAGAGACTTTTTTCCTTCTTCCTTTTGTTTTTGATTTTCTTTGTATAAATTTCCAGTAGTGGGATTTACTGGGTCAAAAGGTACATACATTTTCATGGCCTGACATATTTCCAAATTTTTTTGTATGAGAGTTACATCAATTTGTACTGTCTTCAGTAATTAAAATGTAGCTCTTTCACTAGATGCTTTCCAGAGTTGAGCATTATTTTTTCTAACATTAGATATGAAATAACTTAATTTTGTTCGCATTTTATTTACTAACAAGGTTGACCAATGTATTGATTATTCTTTTATCTGTGATAAATGAAGCAACTATAGAACACTTTTGTTTGAAGTAACTAGTGCTGTTGATACACAAAAACCTCAACTCCCCTCAAATACTACTTCAAAATGAATACATCATACTCAGTTTTCATGAGAACGTAGGTATTCTTTCACACTGGGGAAAAAAATGTCAATATCCAGATTGGCTTTATATATTTAGATCTCTCAATGCAAACAATATTGAGCTTCATTTTCTAGGCAAAAATGTCAAATTAGTCTCTCTTCATAAAAAGCAATTACAATCTGAGAACATTATGGTTTTGATTACCATTGCTAAGTCTGCCTCACTTAAATCTTTCCATTTCATGGAAAACATCATTCTCATTGATAACTGTGGCAAAGCCTCTTGATTTGTCAGTTGACTCTCATTTGCTATCATCAGGTTCACTGTCAGATAAAGGTTTTCTTTTTGTGCCATCTTTATTAGCTTTTTGAAAATTAAGAAGCAACAATCAAATTTTTTTCCAAGTTCTCAAGGACTGTCAGCATCTTTAAATCCCTTCCACCCTGGGAAATACTCCCCCTTCCCATTCACTCACTCACTCCATGTCAGCGTAGGACATTTTCTTTTCTTTTCTTTTCTTTTTTTTTAAGATTTTACTTATTTATTAGAGAGAGCACTAGCAGGGAGGAGAGGGAGAAGCAGACTCCCTGCTGAGCAGAGAGCCCAACACTGGGCTCCATCCGAGGACTCTGGGATCATGACCTGAGCCGAAGGCAGGCACTTAACCGACTGAGCCACCCAGGAACCCCAGCCTAGGACATTTTCTTTTTTTTTTTTTTTTTTTTTTAAAGATTTTTTTTTTTTTTTTGAGAGAGAGAATGAGAGAGAGCACATGAGAGGGGGGGGGGTCAGAGGGAGAAGCAGACTCCCTGCGGAGCAGGGAGCCCGATGCGGGACTCGATCCCGGGACTCCAGGATCATGACCTGAGCTGAAGGCAGTTGCTTAACCAACTGAGCCACCCAGGCGCCCTAGGACATTTTCTACCACAAACTATTCCAGCTCTACCTCCTCAACCTTTGTACTCTTCACATTGTTCTTTTCCCATTTTTTGCAATGGAATTTTATTGGAGGCCATTCATTCTCACTGACTTGAAGAGCTGTGATCTACCATCTCCAAGCTGCTTCAGTCCCTAGCCTGTAGCATTTCCAGCCCTCTGTACCTTGAGCCACATTCACGGAGCAGGGACCTGAATGTGTCGATTCTTAACATTTTTATTTATTATAAGATTGGAAGTGTGGGGTGCCTGAGTGGCTCAGTCAGTTGAACATCAACTCTTGGTTTCAGATGAGGTCATGATCTCAGGGTTGTGAGATCGAGCGCCACCTTGGCTCCGAGCTCAGCGCAGAGTCTGCTTGGGGTTCTCTCTCCCTCTCCCCCTGCCCCTTACTTGCTTGCTTTCTCTCTCTCTCTACGCCCCCAGCTCTAAGATTAAAAAATCTTTAAAAAAAATAATGGAAGTGTAATTTATTTTTAAATGATGAAACTACCAAGAGTAGTTTCTGTCTTCTTTTAGGTAGATAATAGCTTGGGACTATAATGGAATTCAGAGTATATTATTTGTCTTTTATTCATATGTTCCCTAACAGCCCCATTCTAATTTCATACCATTTGTAGAATGGAGCATACAGTTTTGGGACAGCCCCGCTGCCATCCCCCATGAGCACTGCTTCCCAGGAGAATGTCCCCATTCCTACTCAGGCTCTTCTGTGTAGCTGGCAGGACCTGCAGAAGAGTTGACCGAAGAGCACTCAATGGACATCAACTGAGGACAGAGTGACAATGCTGCCCAGTGAAAAATCTGACCAACATAGAATTGACCCTCCTGGTATTTTAATGTAGGAACCCTTGATGTTAAAGAAAAAAGAAGAAGAAGAAGAAAAATCTTGAAAGCTTTCAGAGGGCTAGGAAGGAAGGAAGAGAGCTAACAGTAATGAGTGTGACCTGGGCCTTGCCGCTGTGCTTCCTTCGCAGTTACCAGTATTGCATCCCCTAGGGGGCACCCTTCACACTGTCTTCCACGGGAATGCTGTCCTTCCAGGGATACATTAGCCATTAGCCAAGTGAGCTATTATGCAGAGGGACACAATAATGAGTACAAGGTCCTCTGTATTGATGCAGCTCAATCTAGCACTCCGACTCAAAATGCTTGGAATTCACCCTAAAGAGATGATCAACTAATAAGAGAACTCTGCTTCAACATTTCAAAATTGGAAAGCATGAAAGAACAACTCCTGAAAGTAACAGGGTAAGGATCTGGCAAACAATTACATGCAATGATTTTTAAGTAGGAAATATCCATGCATGTGTCCCTTTCAAATGACTGATTGTGACAAATGCTGATACATTTGGAGCGCACATATGTGATAATGCTATTTTTGAAGGCTGGATTTCGCAATTATTCAAAGACAAAAATGAAAGTAAAAGCTGAGAATTTTGGAAAAGAAAAGGCAATGAGGACAGTAGTGAGCTTGAACTTGTTTGTGTCTAATCAGAACAAGCAAGCAAAATGAAATGGACTTCTGTTTAGGGATATGACCACATTCTTAAGTTTTCTATCATGACCGAAGAGTAAACAACTTGAACTGGGCCACACCAATCTTCAATTATCCACCTCAAACCACCAAATATTGGGTGTGCCTGGCTGACTCAGTCAATAGAACATGCAACTCTTGATCTCAGGTTTGTGAGTTCAAGCCCCACGTTGGGTGTAGAGCTTACTTAAAAACTTAACAAATTAAAAAAAAAAAAAAAAGTAGATATTGTAGCAAACATATTTCACTTGCATATAGTTGGCATTCGAATCACGATGGCATTCACTCACAGCAGTTTGGTGAGGGCCAATTTCAGTATCTAGTCCAGCTTTAATATGCAGCTAAATTGGACACAATTTGTGCAGGAATTTGACAAAGGCTGTCAGAAAAGATTGAAAAACCTGGCATTGGAAAACTGACCTCAAATTCAGATCCAGGGAGTATTATAAATACACTTCCAAATGTAATCGTCAGACCTCGGGTCTAAAGATGGTACAGCCCTGGGACGGAATACACGCAGTGGCTTTAAGCTCTGCTGCAGAAATACCTGGTGAGCTCCCAACCCCAGCTCTTATCAGCCGAGGGCCCCAAGAATGTCCCTGACCTCCCCAGCTGTAAAGTCAGGATGATAATGCTCCTGTGAGTTAGAACTTTAAATGAGATGCAATACGCAAGGTGCTTGACATGGTGGCTCACACAGAAAGCACTTGTTAAATAAATTTGAACAGGGGGAACCTGGCTGGCTCAGATGGTGGAGCATCCAACTCTTGATCTCAAGGTTGTGAGTTTGAGCCTCACGCTGGGTGTGAAGAGTGCTTTAAAAAAATTTTTTTGTGGGGGGGGGGCGCCTGGGTGGCTCAGTTGGTTATGCGTCTGCCTTCAGCTCAGGTCATGGTCCCAGAGTCCTGGGGTGAGTCCTGCATCGGGCTCCTTGCTCAGCAGGGAGCCTGCTTCTCCCTGTCCCACTCCCCCTGCTCGTGCTCTCTCTCTCTGTCAAATAAATAAAGTAAAATAAAAGTAATCTATTTCTCCTCCTCCTACATAAAAGGAAACCTGACATGGTATTTATAAAAGGTCCGAGCTCGTTACACCTAGTATTATAGACTAAATGTTTGTGTTTCCCTCCTCCAATTAGTATAGAAAAACCCTGACCCCCCAACCTCCCCAATGTGATGGTATTTGGAAGTGGGGCTTTAGTGAAGTAATTAGATTTAGATGAGGTCATGACAATTGGTTCCCCATGATAGGATTAGTGTCCCTATAAGGAAAAGAAGAAAAAAAAAAAAAAGGAAAGAGAAAGAAGAGAGACCAGAGGACACAGTGAGAAGGTGACTATCTGCAAGGCAGGCAGAGGGCTCTCACGAGGAACCAAATCAGCTGGAATCTTGATCTTGGACTTCCAGCTTCCAGAACTGTGAGAAATAAATTCCTGTTGTTTAAGCCCCCCATGATATTTTGTTATGGCCACTGGAGGAGCGAAGACACTTAGAAAAGGAGTTTTGGGGTTTTTTTTTCTTTTTAAGTAAGCTCTACACCCAACATGGCACTTGAACTCAAGACCTCGAGATCAAGAGTCGCATGTTTTACCAACTGAGCCAGCCAGGTGCCCTGAAGTAAAAAAAAAAAAAAATTAAGTTTAGTTCCTTCAAAGGGGACTAAACTAAATCATCCAGAGATGAATGAAATAGATAGTGCTTTCCAAAGAGAAGTCTCATGGCCTTTTGGGGCAAGCTTCGTTGGGCATCCCTGGTTTCTAGGCACCTACTCAAGCCATTCAGATAACCACGTTTTCAAATGTCCTTACCACGTTCACCAAGAGATGGGTCCTTAGAATTGAAATGATTGAATTAGCTTCCTGGTGGTTGATGAATCACCAGTGCCCTTGACAGTCCAGGAAAGTGCCACAACTGAGGCTCAGAACAGAGGCTGTAATGCCCCCAGGGACTAAAGATATGTCCTGGTCTAGATGAAAGAGGGAGCTGAAAATGAGACATTAACATAAAGAAAGACAAGACATAGAAGAACCACCAAATCTGTGAGAAGGGAACTAGAAAAATTCTTTCCAGTGGAACAGAGAAGCAGCAAGGAAGCCTGCCATCCCCTATGGTTCTCAATGGAGAGAACATTTCTGGGGAGAATCAAACCCCCACACCTGTACCACGAGTAGGTGTGGTTTCTGAATGTATACTATCTATGTGATATGGGAATTACAAGCTGAAAACTTAATATAATATCTACTTTATTCACTTCTAAACATAGGGTTAATCATATATTCCCTCCTTATTTTAAGAATTTACATCAAAGGGTGGATAACAAAATGCTAATTGTGAATAAGCCTCTTAGAAATGCATTAACTGAGCGCCTGAGTGGCTCAGTCAGTTAAGCAACTGCCTTCGGCTCAGGTCATGATCCTGGAGTCCCGGGATCGAGTCCCGCATCGGGCTCCCTGCTCAGCGGGGAGTCTGCTTCTCCCTCTGCCCTCTTCCCTCTCGTGCTCTCTGTCTCTCATTCTCTCTCTCTCAAATAAATAAATAAAATCTTAAAAAAAAAAAAAGAAATGCATTAACTTCTAGGTCATTGGAAGGATGTCTAAACAAATGTTCCAATAGCTGTACTAGGAAGAGCATCACACAAATACACTATCAGTGAGGTCCTCAAAAATCAGAAAGTTGCCCAAATAGTACAGCCCTTTCAGAGAGGACACTTCTCAGCACACTATTTCAACAAAAGCAAATTTATATATGAGAATGACCTGGGAGTGAAGGAAAAAAAAAGATTTTTTATGTTCTAATAAGATAAGCACACTAAACCCAAAAGTGTATATGATGGCCCATATGAGACAAGAACAATCGATAACAAACCAAAAAAGGAAATCTAGAAAGCATTGACTGTATTCCCTGACTCACACTGGCTAGGGATTATGATTAGTATCATAGTGACCACTATCAGCAAGTTCAAGAAGGAAGTATATATTTGGTCTTTGTCCCTATTCCTGGGATAGAACTCCTAAAACCCTTGGAATTTCCTAAATGTTGAGAGTGACAGAGGCGTCTCTTGTTATGTTTATGAGTTGGATTTTGCTTGCCACCTAAGGAGTGGGGGCTGGTTGCCAGGAGAACCAACCATGTGATTAGAGGGTTGGAACTTCAAGTCTCACCCCTCCCCCACCTACTCAAACCCCCCCACCATTATTTCTGAGAGGGGAGAGGGCCTGGAGGTTGACTCAATCACCAATGGCCAATGGTTTAATCAATCATGCCTATGTAATGAAGCCTCCATGAAAACCCAAGAGGACTGGGCCAGAGAGCTTTTGGATAGATGAGCCAATGGACATGTGGGGAGAGTGGATGTCTGGAGAGCGCATGAAGCTCCTTGCTCTTTCCTTATGCATCTCTTCCATCTGGCTGTTCCAGAGTTTATTCCAAATGTTTCTGAGTTCTGTGAGCCGCTCTAGCAAATTAATCAAAACCAAGGAAGAGATCATTGGAACCTCCAATCTATAATGGATTGGTGAGAAGCACAGGTAATAACCTGAGCTTGTGACTAGCCTCTGAAGTGTGTGTGTTGGGGGGGGGGGGGGGCGGTGGAAGACTGTCTTGTAGGACTGAACCCTAAACCTGTGGAATCTTAGGCTATCTCCAGATGGAAAGTATCAAAATTGAGTTACATTGTAGGACACCCAGTTAGTGTCCAAGAATTGCTCCATGTGGGGAAACCCCCACACATTGGAATTAGGAGCCAGAATCTCAGTGGTCATTCAAAAAACCTGTGACTCAATCCTGACATTCCCTTTTGTTCCTGTTTCATAGCCAAGTCCTATGGATTCTACCTCCAAAACTAAAACCAAATCCATCCACTTTTCTGCACTACCCCTGTTACCACCTCAGTGAAGCCTCCATCGTCTCTCACCTGGACCAGCCTTCCTCTGGTCTCTTCGTTTCATCTGTTCTGTGCTTTCATTAGACAGCAGCCAGAGGAATCTGCCACGTGGATCTCCTTATCCCTGCACTAAAAAACCCTTCAAAGGCTTCCCAATGTACTTGCAATACAATCCAAATTGCTTATCCTGACCCACAGGGTCTTCATGCTCTGGCCCCTGCCTCCCTCACGACTCCCATCTTTTTTTTTTTTTTTTAAAGATTTTTTTATTTATTTGACAGAGAGATACATAGCAAGAGGGGAACACAAGCAGGGAGAGTGGGAGAGGGAGAAGCAGGCTTCCCGCCGAGCGGGGAGCCCGATGCGGGGCTCGATCCCAGGACCCTGGGACCATGACCTGAGCCGAAGGCAGACGCTTAACGACTGAGCCACCCAGGCACCCCGCTCACGACTCCATCTTATACGACTTTCCACCTTATTCCTGCACACTAGCTCCCTTTCAATTCCTCAAACCCACCAAATTATTTCCTGCCTCTGGTCATATCGTACTTGTTGCTCCTTCTACTTAAAATCTTTTTCTGCCTATTCTTTATCCAGTTAACACATTTATCCCTCAGATAAATGATGAAATGTTACTTTGTCGGAAAGGACTCTCTGGCTCTCCAATTTAAATTAGGGCCCTTTTTTATACACTGGTTATTTTTGTTCATATATACATAAATTTTTCCTTAATGTTTTTCTTTCACTCATTAACAGTTCATGATCCCTAAAAAGTATTTAGCTCATTAGAGTCAGACACAGTAAAACAACTAGCAAACGACAATGGATACTTTTTGCTGGGTCAGTGAAGGTACTAGGTTTGAACAATCACTAACTGACTTAAAAATGTAACTTTTCGGGGTGCCTGGGTGGCTCAGTCATTAAGCGTCTGCCTTCAGCTCAGGTCATGATCCCAGGGTCCTGGGATCAAGCCCCGCATCGGGCTCCCTGCTCAGTGGGAAGCCTGCTTCTCCCTCTCCCACTCCTCCTGCTTGTGTTCCCTCTCTTGCTGTGTCTCTCTCTGTCAAATAAATTAAAAAAATATTTTTTAAAAAAAATGTAACTTTTCAGGGGTGCCTACCTGGCTCAGTAGGTAGAATAGGCAGCTCTTGATCTTGGGGGCGTGAGTTCAAGCCCCACCTTGGGCATAGTGGTTACTTAAAAAAAAATTTTTTTAATAACTTTTTAGAATGTTTTCCCTAAATAATTTTGTGTAACTCATTTCCAGACACAGCAGGTAAAATTTCTTTCAAAGTCTTTCAGACTGGGGCGCCTGGGTAGTTCAGTCAGTTAAGCATCCAATTCTTGATTCCAGCTCAGGCCATGATCTCAGGGTCCTGAGATGGAGCCCTGAGTGGGCTCCACGCTCAGCAGGGAGTCTGCTGGACGTTCTCTCTCTGACTCTATCTCTCTTTCTCCCTCCTTCTGCCCCTCTCCCCGCTCACACGCACATGCTCTCTCTCTCAAATAAATAAATCTTTATAAAAACAATAAACAAAACAAAAAACAAAGTCCTTTAGGCTAATTCTATTGCCATTTTTGCTTCAACACAACTGCAGAATTTAAAAGGCCAGGTTTCCGTGTAGGCTTTCATTATCTCACTGAAGGAAGCCTAACAATCTCTGCTGTGTCCTTGGGTATAGCCTTGAGTCAAATAAAATGTTGCCTTAATTGCACTAGAATGTCCAAAAATCCCATGGATATGGAAAAGTCCTTCAAGAAGTTTTTCTCCGATTTGAATCCTCACATTCATTCTCTGCTACCCACTAGAATTTTCTTTTTTTCTATTTAAAAAATTGTAAGATATACTTAACATAAAGTTCACCATTTTTGACCATTTTTAAGGATACTGTTTCAGGGGCATTAAGCACATTCACATTGTTGTGCAACCATCGCCACCATCCATCTCTGGAACATTTTTCATCCTGCAAAATGGAAACTCCGGGACCCATTAAACACTAACTCCCCATTTTCCCCTCCCCTCTGCCTTTGGCAACCACTATTCTACCTTGTATATCTATGAATGTGATTATTTTAGGTACCTTAGATAGTGGAATCATACAGTATTTGTCCTTTTACTCAGCATGATGTCTTCGGATTCATCCATGATGTACTATGTGTCAGAATTTCCTTCCTTTTTAAGGCTGAATAATATTTCATTATATGGTTGTTGTTGTTTAGTTTTTAATTTAAAAAATTTTTAAATTAGGGGCGCCTGGGTGGCTCAGATGGTTAAGCGTCTGCCTTCAGCTCAGGTCATGATCCCAGGGTCCTGGGATCGAGCCCCGCATCGGGCTCCCTGCCTGGCAGGGAGCCTGCTTCTCCCTCTCCCTCTACTGTTCCCCCTGCTTGTGCTCTCTCACTCTATCAAATAAATAAATAAAATCTTTAAAAAAAAATTTTTTTTTAATTAAATTTTTTTTTGGTAATCTCTACATCGGGCTCAAACTCACAACCCTGAGATCAACAGCTGCATGCTCTTCCAACTGAGCCAACCAGGCGCTCAATTTCATTGTATGTTTATATGACATTTTGTTTATCAGTTCATCTGTTGATGCACATTTCGGTTGCTTCCATTTTTTGGCTATTGTAAATAATGTTGATATGGACATAGTTGTACAAATATCTGTTTGACTCCTTGCTTTCAATTCTTTTGAGTGTTTACCCAGAGGTGGAATTGCTGATCATATGGTAATTCTATTTTTAATTTTGTGAGGGACAGCCAGACTGTTTTCCATAACAGCTGTACCATTTTACGTTCCTACTGGCAGTGCACAGGGGTTACGATTTCTCACCATTCTTTGTTAGTTTTGTGTTTTAAAGCTCTTTAAGTTTGTTTTTGTTTTTAAAATTTTTTTTATTTTTTTATTTTTTTTATTTTTTTTAAGATTTCATTTATTTATTTGACAGAAAGAGACACAGTGAGAGAGGGAACACAAGCAGGGGGAGTGGGAGAGGGAGAGGCAGGCTTCCCACTGAGCAGGAAGCCCGATGTGGGGCTCAATCCCAGGACCCTGGGACCATGACCTGAGCGGAAGGCAGACGCTTAACGACTGAGCGACCCAGGTGCCCCCCCAATTTTTTTTAAATTAACATATAATGTATTGTTTCAGGGGTACAGGTCTGTGATTCATCAGTCTTACACAATTCACAGTGCTCACCACAACACATACCCTCCCCAATGTCCATCACCCAGCCACCTCACCCCCCAATTTCTTACCATTCTTGCCAACACTTGTTATTTTGGTTTGTTTTTGTTTGTTTGTTTGTTTTTAAGATTTTATTTATTTATTTGCGAGAGACAGAGAGTGAGTGAGAGAGCACAAGCCATGAGGTGGGTAGGAGCGGGGAGAGGCAGAGGGAGAAGCAGACTCCCTGCGGAGCAGGGAGCCCGATGCGGGACTTGATCCTGGGACTCCAGGATCATGACCTGAGCCGAAAGCAGTTGCTTAACCAACTGAGCCACCCAGGCGCCCCTGTTTTGTTTTTGTTTTATAACAGCCATTCTAGTGGGTGTGAAATAGTATCTCATTGTGGTTTTGATTTGCATTTTACTAATGATGAGTGATATTGAGCCTCTTTTCGTGTACTTATTAGCCATTTGTACATCTTCTTTGGAGAAATGTCTAAGTCCTATGCCCATTTCTTAATAAGGATTAAGAAATTAATTAAGGATTTTCCTTTTCTTTTAAAGGGGGGGTGTTTCCTTTTCTTTTAAAGGTGGTGAGTACAGTAGTCAAGTTTAAGAGACTACCAACCAAATCCTGGAGATAAATCCATTGTCTACTTGACATTAAATTTCTTGTGAATAAACACTATGTTTACATTTACAAAACTATATTGCAATTATATGGTAAAACAAATTTAAATTTTAAATATTTTATTTATTTTTTAAAAGATTTTTTATTTATCTGGGAGAGAATAGAGCATGAGAGAACATGAGTAGGAGGGCAGAGGGAGAGGGAGAAGCAGACTCCCCACTGAGCAGGGAGCCCAGTGTGGGGCTCGATCCCAGGACCCTGGGATCATGACCTGAGCCAAAGGCAGGCGCTCAATCAACTGAGCCACCCAGGAGCCCCTAAAATTTAAAAATTTTAATTCTAAGAACTACTGCACGTGAAATAAAATTCACCCACAGAGAAATGTACATAAGAGTACAGTTTGGTGAATTTTCACAAATGAACACGCATGTGTAACTAGGGCCAAGTTCAACAGAGAGAGCCTTACTAACTAACACCTTGGAAATCCCTTACCCAGTCACTATCCTTTTCCTGCCAAGGTAACCATTATTCCAAATTTTAGCAGATAACTTTCCCTGTTTTTATGCTGAAGTGGGCTTACTCAGTATGTACTTTTTGCGCCTTTTCTTTTTTTAATTTTTTAATATTTTATTTATTTATTTTTCAGAGAGAGAGAGAGCACAAGCAGGGGGAGCGGCAGGCAGAGGGAGAAGCAGACTCCCCGCAGAGCAGGGAGCCCGATGCGGGGTCTTGATCCCAGGACCCTGGGCTCATGACCTGAGCTGAAGGCAGACGCTTAACGACTTAGCCACCCAGGCCCCCCTCTTTTCTTTCTTTTAAATTTATTTTGGTGAGTGCATGCACGCACGCTGTCTGCAGGGGAGGGGGGCAGAGGGAGAGAGAGAGAGAGAGAGAATCCTCAAGCAGACTCCCGGCTGAGTTCGGAACCTGATCCCAGGACCCCGAGATCAGTACCTAAGCCGAAATCATGAGTCGGCTACTCAACCAACTGAGCCACCCAGGTGACTTGCACCTTACTTTCTACGCTCAAATTTACATTTCTGCAGGTAAGCCATTTCATGTTGGTCCTTTCGGGTCAGTCTTCTCTTTGTTGCATAGCATTCCATTATATGAACACTGTGTGGATTTATTAATTTATTCTGTTGTTTTTGGTCTTTTGGGTTATTTCCATTTGGGGGCCATTCAAACAAATGCAGCTGTGAACATTCTTGTGCCTGTTTGTTGGTGCACCATTAATCCTCGCTGGATTTGTAGAAGTGGACCCTGTTTGCTGGGTCATAAGATAGGCTTCTTTGGTAGATAGTGCCAAATTGTTTTTTATTTTATTTTTAAAGATTTTATTTATTTAACAGAGAGAGACACAGTGAGAGAGGGAACTCAAGCAGGCGGAATGAGAGAGGGAGAAGCAGACTTCCCACCGAGCAGGGAGCCTGATGCGGGGCTCGATCCCAGAATCCTGGGAACATGACCTGAGCCGAAAGCAGACGCTTAACTGTCTGAGTCACCCAGGTGCCCCCAAAATGTTTTTTAAAGGAGTTGTTCTAGTTTACATTTCAGAAGCAAGGTAGATGAATTCAGTTACTCCACATCCTTGTGGTGTGGGAAACAAAGGCAAAAGAAAAAACTAAATTTCCTTACTATTTACAGCCCACTGACAGGTCCTCGAAATAGGCAGAGTGCCCTTCCTCTAGGAACTCAGCTGCCTCAATGTTAATGCTTTGCTAAGGGGAAAGGGCCATCTTAGCTTAACATTATCCTGCTCCCCCCCCACCCCAGGATCCTGTAAGTCTACTTTAACATATAAAAATTCCTAAAAAAAAAAAAAAAGAAGATAGCAGGAGGGGAAGAATGAAGGGGGGAAATCGGAGGGGGAGACGAACCATGAGAAACGACAGACTCTGAAAAACAAATTGAGGGTTCTAGAGGGGAGGGCTGTGGGGGGATGGGTTAGCCTGGTGATGGGTATTAAGGAGGGCACGTTCTGCATGGAGCACTAGGTGTTATGCACAAACAATGAATCATGGAACACTACATCAAAAACAAATGATGCAATGTATGGTGATTAACATAACAATAAAAATTTTAAAAATATATAAAAATTCCTTTGGAAACTTCCTTTATCTCTAACCCCCATGATACACGTTAGCAATCATCCCCCAAGCATATGGCCCACTGATACACAACTGAAGGGTCTCACGACTGAGGTTTTATTAGATGATAATGACATTTTCCTAACAATAGCTAGTCCCCTCAAGGTCCTAGAAACCTTGCCTCCAAAATTCCTCAGAGACTTACCATCCCTAACCCCCTCTCAACTTGAAAGTATATAATGGGCCACTCCTCATGACCCCAGTGTAGCTCTTTCTGCCCGCCAGTCCTGTGCCTGAGCACGGAAGACCTCTCAAGAATTCTTTCTTAGTCATGAGCTCCAAACCCCAACATTTCCTACATCACTTGGAGTATTTTGCCAACACTTGGTATCTTCCTTTATTCCCTTTTCTATTGTATTTTGAAATATAAAAACAACTCAAGCAAAGTTCAGATTGCTTTTGGGGGGACCTTTTAGTTGTTGGCTTGGTTCTCTCAATTGTTAACCATCTCAGACATCTACTTTGTCCAGCCGCCAGGTGTGGGCTGTGAGTGCGTTTTCGGTTTTGCTCAACATTTTTGCTCACTCTACTCCTTGGATGTCATCGGGCGAAGAAAATAAGGTCTGTGTCCAAGGCGGGGCAAGTCCTCTGGAAAGCTGGTCACTTAGTAGGCGAAACTTAGGCGGACCTTCCTGTCAGTTCTTTACTAGGGTCCACGATCTAGGCGTTCCTGCCCGCCGCTCGTCTCCCCACTGCTACCGGGGCCCCGGAGGCACCGGGAACGCAAAGGAGCCGCCCTCCCCGGCACCAGCCAGAACTGGGGTGGAGCGGGGCGGCGGACCCGGTCCTTGCGGAGCATGCGCAGACCAAGCCCAGCGCATGCTCCGCAGAGCGGCGGGTCCACAGATGAGGGGAGTCGAGTCTCCCGCGCCCCACCACCCTTGCCGGATTTGCTGCCAAGACTCTTGTTCCGAGCCCTGGCTGCCAATAAAGTTCGTTAAAAAATCATAGTCATTCTTAAAGGAGCGAAGGAAGCCGCGAGCCAGCCAGGCGGCCCCGCCGGGGGAGCGGCGCCCTAGGAGGAGGAGGAGGTGGTGGTGGCGGCGGCGGCGGTAGCGGTTGCGCCGCGACCAGGAGGAGCCGGTCGCGCCGGGCGGGGGACGGTGAGTAGCGGCTTGCACTCCCGGGCAGCGGCGCGGCTCTGACTCGCCCTCTACAGTGGCTGAGGGCTCCCCCGGCTCCGCTGGGGAAGGACCCGCTTCTTCCCGGGGTCCCGGGATATGCCGTACTCCGGGGACTCTACGTAGAGGGGTGTGGGGGGCAGGGGCCTCCAGGCCCGGGCTCCCATCCCCCGGCCCCGGCCGCTGAGCGCCCGCTCCCCAGCCTCTGAGCGCCGTACCCAAGTTCCGGCTGGAGAAGGTGGGCGGCACTACCTGCCCGGCACCCGCTCTCAGCGCCCAGTGGCCCGGACTTCCAGGGTGTGGGTCCCTGGAATTGCCCCTTGGGCGGGAAGGAGGGAGACGGAGCGGGGGCGAGGCGCTGGCCTGCAGCCTGGCTGAGCACCCAGCTTCTTGCCTACTCCCAGCGCCCACATGGGGAAGGGGCGACCCAGGCCGGGCGAGACACCAACAAGGGGCGTCAAGTGCCGGGTGCGGTTTGGTCAGGAGGGGGGTCCCAAGCTCTGCCCTGGCTTTTAGAACCCCCTCCTCCCTGCGGCGGGGCCCCCTCCTTCCCGCGGCCCCACCCTTCTCTAGTTTCTTGCTCAGAGACTGCTAGAATATGAATGAGCCAGACTGCACTATTTCATTGATACTGGCTGCCACAGAATTACTTAACTCGGAGAACCGAGGAGCCTTCGGCAGCTCCCAGACGTTAGAACCTGAGGGTGCGTGAGAGAGCATTAACTTCACTATCAGGAGTACCGGTAGAGTCTGAAAGGGTCGTTTCTCTAGGTTTTATGTAACTCCTAACGTGTTCTAGGTAATTTCATTGGACCTAGCAAGTTTTTCAGTGTTATAAACACAATCGTACCTGTACTTAAGTACCTTTTCTAATTTATTAGACTACATTGGTTGGAAAAGTTTTTAAAATTAAATTTGGGGAAAACGTATTTAGAAAAGAGTATTTATGCAAAGCATTGCTGTAAGCCTTTAATTATTATACTCAGAATTATCTTATTTTCTAAGAACTTAACTGTTTTGATAGAGTGCATTAAGTCTACAGGGCAGTAGTAGCTGATAATCACCAGACTGGCTGTGTTAAAATCTGATTAGGCTTTTCTTTTTTAAATTTTATTTTTAAAATGATACGGTAAAATTGACTTTTTTTTAAGATTTTATTTTATTTATTTGACAGAGAGAGACACAGGGAGAGAGGGAACACAAGCAGGGGGAGTGGGAGAGGGAGAAGCAGGCTTCCCCCCAAGCAGGGAGCCCTATGCGGGGCTCAATCCCAGGACCCTAGGACCATGACCTGAGCCGAAGGCAGACGCTTAACAACTGAGCCACCCAGGCGCCCCTAAAATTGACTTTTTAAGGGGTGTGCCGTTCTGTGAATTTTAGATTAATGCAGTCACCACAACGATCAGGACATAGAACAGTGCTTATCACCCCCCACCCCAATTCATGCTATCTTTTTATATCCTTCCCCTAACCCCTGGCAATTACTAAACTTTTCCAGATGTCATATAAGTGGAATCATACAATATGTAACCTTTTGATGCTGACTTCTTTCACTCAGCATAATGCCTTTGAGATTCCTCAAAGTTGAATGTATCAACAATGTCTTCTTTTTTTTATTGCTAAGTAATGTTCCATTAGATGGATGTGCCAGTTTGTTTAAACATCCATCCACCGAAGGACATTTGGAGTGTTTCCAATTCTTGGTGATTATGAATAGAGCTGCTAATAAAGATTCGTGTACAGGTTTTTGTGTGAACATAAGTTCGCATTTCTGTAGGATATTGCTAGGAATGAGATTGCAGGGTCATATAAAAGATGTTTAACTTTGTAAGGAACTGTCATGCTGGTTTCCAGAGTGGCTGTTACCATTTTGCATTCTTACCAGCACCGTGTGAGACTACCAATTGTTCCACATCCTTGTAAGCACTTGGTATTGTCAGTAATTTTAAATTTAGCCATCTCATAGGCGTGTAGTGGTATCCCATGCTTTTAGTGTGTCTTAACTAATGACTAATGATTTTGAATATCTTTTCATGTGCTTATTTGGCATATATAATCTTTGATGGGTATCTGGGCAAGAGTATTGCCCATTTTTCATATGGGTTGTTTGCTTTCTTACGGTTTTTTTTTCCTTATGTTGAGTTTTGAGGGCTCTTTATATGTTCTGGATACAAGTTATTTGGTAGATATGTGCTTTGCAAATATTTTCTCGCAGTCTGTAGCTTGTCTTTTCATTCTTTTAACAGTATCATTCACAGAGCAAATGTTTTTAATTTTTGTGAAGTCTAATTTATCAATTTTTCCTTTTGTGGAAATTTTTTTGGTATGATGTCTAAGAACTCTGCCTAACCGCAAATCAACATTTTCAGCTTGTAAAAGATTTCTTCTAAAAATTATTCTTTTACTTTATTTATTTTATTTTATTTTTTAAAGATTTTATTTATTTATTTGAGAGAGAGAGTACCTGAGCACAAGCAGGGGGCAGTTGGGGGAGCAGAGGGAGAGGGAGAAGCAGACTCCCCGCAGAGCAGGGAGCCCCACCCCGGGCTGGATCCCAGGACCCTGAGATCATGACCTGAGCTGAAGGCAGACGCTTAACTGACTGAGCCACCCAGGCACCCCCAGTATCACACTTTGTTAATTAGTATAGCTTTATGGTGTCTTAAAATTGGCTACTATGATTTCCTCCGATTTTATTCTTTTTAAAAATTGTGTTAGCTATTCTAGTTTATCTGCCTTTCCATATAACGTTTAGAATCAGCTTGTCTCAACTGCAGAAAATCCTGCTGGCGCTTTGGAATTGGATTAAACCATGGATTGATTTGGGGAGAAGTGCTGTTTTTACTTTTTTGAGTCTTCCAATCTGTGAACATGGCACATCTTTTTATTTATTTAGGTCTTTGTTTCATTAGTGATTTATAATTTTCAGCATATAGGTCCTGTACATATTTTGTTAAATTTATACCAAAGTATTTAATTTTGGGGGAACTTTTATAAATGTCACTTAAAAATTTTGTTTTCAGGGGTGGTTGGCTGGCTCAGTTGGAACAGCATGTGACTCTTGATCTTGGGGTTGTGAGTTCCAGCCCCATGTTGGGTGTAGAGATTACTTAAATAAATAAAATAAATTTAAAAAATAAAAATGTACAGTTTTTCAAATTGTATGTTGTTAGGGTATAGAAATACAAGTCAGTGTTGTGTGTTGCCCTTGTATCCTGTGTCCTTGCTAGACTCATTTATTCGTTCTGGGATTTTTTTTTTTTTTTTAATTCCTTGGAGTTTTCTGTAAAGACACTCATGTAATTTGTGAATAAGGGCAGTTTTATTTAATTTTTCTCTAACTTGTAAGAGTTTTATTTATTTTTGTCACCTAGTTTCTGGCTAAGACTTTGTGTATGATGAATAGGAGTACTGAGAGTGAAAATACTTACCTTGTTCTCAGTCTAAGGGTTAAAGCAGTCCGGCTTTCAGGGGCCCCTGGCTAGCTCAGTCAGTAGAGCATAGGACTCTTGATCTCTGGGTCATGAGTTTGAGTCCCATGTTGTGCGTAGAGTTTACTTAAAAAAAAAAAAAGCAGGCTTTCAGAGTTAAGTATAATGTTAGCTGTGGAGTTTTTTTAATAGATGACATTTATGAGGCTGAAGAAGTCTTCTGTTTCTAGTTTGTGGACTATTTTTCTGACAAACGGATTTGAATTTTGTTATATATTTCCTCTGTTTCAGTTGATATGGTGATGAGGTTTTTCTTTTTTACTTTGTTAATTTGGTAGATTACAGTGATTGATTTTTGAGTATTGAACCAGCCTTGCATTCCCAGAATAAAGCCCACTTGGTCCTAGTTATTCTATTTGTATATTCCTAGATTTGATTTACTAATATTTTGTTGAGGACTTTTGTGTGTCCTTGTCCAGTTGTTTTTGTTTTGTTTTTTGGTACTGTTTTTGTGTTGGTATCAAAATAATACTGGCTTGGGGCACCTGGGTGGCTCAGATGGTTAAGCGTCTGCCTTCGGCCCAGGTCATGATCCTGGGGTCCTGGGATCAAGCCCCACGTTGGGCTCCTGGCTCAGCAGGGAGCCTGCTTCTCCCTCTCCCTCTGCTTCTCTCCCTGCTCATGCTCTCTCTCTCTGTATCTCTTTGTCTCAAATGAATAAATAAATCTTAAAAAACAAAACAAAAGAAAAAAATAATACTGGCTTTATAAAATAAGTTGGGAAGTATTCCCTTCTCTTCTGTATTCTGGAAGAGAGTGTATATCATTGGTGTCAATTCTTGAAAGGTTTGGTAAAATTCTCCAGTGAAATCACCTGAGCCTGGAGATTTGTCTTTGAGTTTTTAAGTTACAAGTTCAATTTCCTTTATAGTTACAGGGCTATTCAGATTATCTATTTCATTTTCAGTGAGTTGTGGTACTTAATGCTTTTTAAGGAATTGGTCCATATCATCTAAGTTGTCAATTTTTTAAGGGGGGGAGGGGCAGAGGGAGAGAGTGTGCGGGGCTCCATCTCACGACCCTGAGATCATGACCTGAGCCAAAATCAAGAGTCAGATGCTTAACGGACTAAGCTACCCAGGCCTCCCTAAGTTGTCAAATTTATGTGTGTAGAGTTGTTACATTATCCTTTTGAGTCTGCAAAGTCCACAGTGACATTCTTGATTTTATTCCTAATACTGGTAATTTGTATCTTCTCTTTTTTTTTTTCCTGTGTTATTCAGTTTTTTTTTATCTTTAAAGAAAGTTTTTTGTTTAATTTTCCCTATTTTTTGTTTTCAATTTCAGTGATTTCTGCTTGCTTCTATTATTTCCATCCTTTGCTTTGGGTTTATTTTGCTCTTCTTTTTCTAGTTTCTTGAGGTGAGAGTTTATTATTGATTTGAGACTTAACTTCTTTTCTATGGTAGCATTTAGTGCTATAATTTTCCCTCTCAGCACTACATTAGCTATGTCCCACAAATTTTCACATTTTGTATTTTCATTTTAATTCAGTTTAATTATTTGAAAAAAATGTCTTTTGAGCTTCTTTCTTTGGCCCACAGGTTCTTTAGAAGTTAGAAGTCTGTGTTTTTAGTTTGCATATGTTTGCAGGTTTTCCTGTTATCTTTCTGTTACTGATTTCTAGTTTGATTGTGTTGTAGTCTCATTATTTTAAGTTTATTGAAGTTTGTTTTATGGCCTAGAATCTGTTTTATCTTGGTATATATTTAATGGGTACTTGAAAAAAAAGTATGTTCTGGGGCGCCTGGGTGGCTCAGTCAGATTGTCCGGCTCTTGATTTTGGCTCAGGTCATGATCTTAAGGTTGTGAGTTCAAGCCCCGAGACAGACTCCATGCAGAGTCTGAGATTTTTTCTCCCTCTCCTGCCTCTCCCCCTGCTTACACTCTTTCTGTCTCTCAATAAATAAAATCTTTAAAAGAAAAAAGTATATTCTGTTGTATGGACAGTTCTATAAATGCCAATTAGAGGGACGCCTGGGTGGCTCAGTTGGTTAAGCGTCTGCCTTTGGCTCAGGTCATGATTCCAGGGTCCTGGGATCGAGTCTCGCATCGGGCTCCCTGCTTGGTGGGGAGCCTGCTTCTCCTTCTGCCTCCTCTGCCTGCTACTCCCCCTGCTTGTGCTCTCTCTCTCTCTGACATAAATAAATAAAATCTTAAAAAAAAAATGCCAATTAGATTCTGATAGTTTTATTGTGTTATTAGACTTTCATTTTGTTTTATTGTAGTGTTTTTGAGTATATCTCTTTGCATAACTTTTTTTTTTTAAAGATTTTATTTATTTGAGAGAGAGTGGGAGAGTGCATGAGTTGGGGGAGGGGCCGAGGAAGTGGGAGAAGCAGGCTCCATGGTAAGCTTGGAGCCAGATGCGGGGGCTTGATCCCAGGACCCCGAGATCATGACCTGAGCCTAAAGCAGACTCTTAACTAACCGAACCACCCAGGTGCCCCTCTTTGTGTAACTTCTTTAGTGGTTGCTCTAGGTATTATACTGTATACACTACATATATATAATTTATCACAGTCCGTTGGTGTCAACATTTTACCAGTTCAAGGGAAGCATAGAAATCTTACCTCCCTTTGCATTCCGTTGACCTCTCCCATTTATAATTAATTATGTTAAATATTTTCTCTACACATATTGAAAACCACACAGTTGTGTTTGAGTCAAACATAATTTAGAATGCTCAAGAGAAATCTGTTGTATTTACCTGTATTTTGCTCCTACCACATTCTTCTTTTCATTCTGATATTCTATTTTTTTACATCATTTAATTATGTTTGAGGTGGAGACCTAGAACCTATACTTTAACAAATCTTCCTAGATGATTCTTATGTTGTGCAAGTTTGTGAAGCACTAGGGACAATTATTGAGATTCCATGAGGAGCGGAGAGGAATGTTCTTCATGTTTCAGACTTGTTTTGTGTAGTGGTGGTATAGATGGATTTTCAGTTAAGGGAGTTGGAATATAATATTACAACATATAACAGTGGTCAGGAACTTAACTAGTAATTTTCCTAAGAAATTGACTTTCTGTTCTTTTCAATCTAAAATGCAAACAGTACACATTTTATTACTTTCATTATATGAGTAACTGTAACTAGTCTGAAACTAAAGAAAGAATGTGTGGTATAAGATTATTTGTGAAGGAGTCATTGTAACCTGAACAGTAAGAGTCCAGTGCTGTTACAGTTGTATATTATTACACAAAATCTTTCTTTGGGGTGCTTTTCTAGGGATATTAATTATTACCTGTGAGATCGAACAAGCAGTTTCCTTAGATTTTGTATTTGTTGCCCATGTGGTGGTAACTGTGGAGGATTTATTATGTTGTATAAAACTAAACTACCATTTTTTGAATGCTTAATTTTCTTTTTTTTTTTTAAGATTTTTATGTATTTATTTGTTAGAGAGAGAGAGAGAGCACAAGCAGGGGGAGCGGCAGGCAGAGGGAGAAGCAGGCTCCCTGCTGAGCAAGGAGCCCGATGCGGGGCTCGATCCCAGGACCCTGGGATCATGACCTGAGCCGAAGGCAGATGCTTAAACCGACTGATGAGCCATCGAGGCGTCCCTGAATGCTTAATTTGCACTATGCTAAGTGCTTTATATGTACCATTGATCAACAATCTTCTGAGGTAAATATCCTCAGTTAAACTGAAGCCTAAAGAGGTTAGCCAGTAACGTCACTTAGAGCACAGAACTAGTAAGTGGCAGCTTTCAATCAGACCTCAATTCTAACACTGCAGTCTTAGTCTTAGTCTCATTGAAAGGTAGAACTATGTAATCTAGGCATTTATTAATACCTGATGTCATATATTGTGTGCTATTGTTCAGGATTCAAAAGTGAATGATGTTATTGTACCTCCTTTCAATGAATTTACATGATATAAACAGGGTGGTAAGGGGACCTCCATCATGGAAAAATTCTTGCAATGCACTATAGTTATTTCTTCGTAAAACAATTATGGCTTATTTTGTACAATTTTTGGGGTGCCTGGGTGGCTCAGTCTGTTAAGCGTCTGACTCTTGGTTTCAACTCAGGTCATGATTTCAGGATCCTGGGATCCAGCCCCAGGTCCAGCTCTGCGCTCAGCAGAGAGTCTGCTTGAGATTCTCTCCCTCTCCCTCTGCACCTCCCCCTGCTCACACACATTCTCTCTCAAATAAATAAATCAGTTTTTAAAATTATAATATTTTGGGGCACCTGGGTGGCTCAGTCGTTAAGCGTCTGCCTTCGGCTCAGGTCATGATCCCAGGGTCCTGGGATGGAGCCCCGCATCGGGCTCCCTGCTCAGCGGGAAGCCTGCTTCTCCCTCTCCCATTCCCCCTGCTTGTGTTTCCTCTCTTGCTGTGTCTCTCTCTGTCAAATAAATAAATAGAATCTTAAAAAAAATAAAATAAAATTGTAATATTCTGTACAATTTCTATGTTATGAAAAATAACTTCATTTTAAATCACAGATTTGAGAAGATCTGATCACCTGGATTAAAGTTGGTTCAGAAGCCTTTTCAACTACAAAAATGTTGGAGGAAGATATGGAAGTGGCCATCAAGATGGTGGTTGTAGGGAATGGAGCAGTTGGAAAATCAAGTATGATTCAGCGATATTGCAAAGGCATTTTTACAAAAGACTACAAGAAAACCATTGGAGTTGATTTTTTGGAGCGACAGATCCAGTATGTACTTGGCTACTTTATCCCCTCAGTTTTGATTTGTGAACTCTATCCCAGGGTTTCACTGGAATAATACTAATTGCAGTACAGTCCAAGGTTAGGATCCAGTCTGATGGCAGTGGCTAATGAGACAGTTGGTGGTGGTTTTCAAATACTCAGTCCTGTGTGTATCTTTTTTTTTTTTCTTTTTCTTTTTCCATTCTCTTTAATGTTTAAAGTTTTTATTTACATTCTAGTTAGTTAACACATTACCTTGTGTATTTTTATCCTTCTGTCTTTTTTTCACCTTTCGTCTATTTTCCCTTCCTCATTTCCCCTCTTTTTTCATACTTCCTTCCCCACCCTTTCTATCTTGTATCGGTTTTATATTTATTGGTGGCACCTTTCATACTTCTTAAACACAAACTGATGCTTGACTCTAATGAGATTTCTGTCCACTACAAGCTCAACTTGGAGATTTTGCAGGTTCAGTTCCAGACCACCGCAAAAAGCGAGTCAAATGAATTTTTTTGGTTTTGCGGTGCATGTAAAAGTTATGTTTACATTATACTGTAGTCTGTTAGGTATGTGATACCATTATGTCTAAAAAAAATAATGTACATGCTTTCATTTAAAAATACTTTATTGCTAAAAAATGGTAAGCATCCTCTGATCTTTCACCAAGTCTGAATCTTTTTGCTGGTGAAGAGTCTTGCCTCGATGTTGATGGCTGCTGACTGATCAATCAGAGTGGTGGCTGCTGAAAGTGGGGGTGGTTGTGGTGATTTTTTAACGTAAGACAACAGTGAAGTTTGCCTCATTGATTCACTCTACCTTTCAGGAATGATTTCTCTATAGCATATGATGCCATTTGATGGCATTTTACCCACAGTAGAACTTCATTCAAAATTGGAGTCGATTCTCTCAACCCCTATTGAATCACTGTATTGTATACCTGAAACTAATGTAACACTGTATGCTAGCTATACTGGAATTAAAATTAAAAACTTAAAAAAAAATTCTCTCAAACCCTGCTGCTACTTGATCAACTAAGTTTATTTAATATTCTAAAGCCTTTGTTGTCATTTCAACAGTCTGCACAGCATCTTCACCAGGAGTACATTCCATGCCAAGAAACCACTTTCTTTGCTCGTTCATAATAAGCAACTCCTCATCTGTTTAAGTTTTATCACATGATTGCAGCAATTCAGTCACATCATCAGTCTCCACTTCTAATTCCAGGTCTCTTGCTGTTTCCACCCATTCTTCAGTCACTTCCTCCATAGAAGTCTTGAACCCCACAAACTCATCTATGAGAGTTGGAATCTACTTCTTCCAAAGTCTTGTTGATGTTGATATTTGATCTCTTCCAGTGAATCATGAATGTTCTTAATGGCGTCTAGAATGGTGAATCTTTTTCTATAAAGTTTTCAATCTTCTTTGCCTACATCCATCAGAGAAATCACCATCTGTGGCAGTTATAACCTTACACAGTGTATTTCTTAAATCATAAAGGCTTGAAAGTCAAAATTACTTCTTGATCCATGGGCCACAGAATGGATGTTGTGGTAGCAGACATGAAAACAACATTCTCTCATTGTACATCTCCATCAGAGCTCTTGGGTGACCAGTCCATTGTCAATGAGCAATCAAATTTTGGAGGAATTTTTGTTCTCAGCAGTAGGTCTCAACAGTGTGCTTAAAATATTCAGCAAACCATCATGTAAACAGATGTGAGTAGTAAATTTAGCATAATTCTTAAAGGCCCTAGAATTTTCAGAATGGTAAATAAGCATTGGCTTCAACTTAAAGTTACCAGTGGCATTAGCCCCTAACAAGGGAGTCAACTTGTCCTTTGAAGCTTTGAAGCCTGGCACTGACCTCTCTCTAGCTATGAACATCCTTAATGCCAACTCTCCAGTAGAAAGCTGTTTCATCCACCCTGAAAATCTGCTGTTTAGTGTAGCACCTTCAGGAATTCTCTTAGCTAGAGCTTCTGGGTAAACTGCCGCAGCTTCTACATCAGCACCTGCTTCTTCACCTTGTACTTTTACGTTCCACAGGCAGCATCTTTCCTTCAACCTCATGAACCCTCCTCTGCTAGCTTCAAACTTTTCTTCTGCAGCTTCCTCACCTCTCTCAGCCTTCAGAGAATTGAGGAGAGTTAGGACCTTTCTCTGGATTAAGCTTTGGTTTAAGGGAATGTGTGGCTGGTTTTATCTTCTCTCCAGATCACCAAAACTTCCTCCATACAGCAGTGAGGCTGTTTTGCTTTCTTATCATCTGTGTGTTCCCTGGAGTAGCACATTTATTTATTTGTTTGTTTGTTTATTAAAGTAATCTCTACACCCAACTTGGGGCTCAAACTCATGACCCTGAGATCAAGAGTCATATACTCTACTGACTGACCCAGCCAGGTGCCCCTGGAGTGGCACTTTTAATTTCCTTCAAGAACTTTTCCTTTGCCTTCACAACTTGGCTACCTGGCACAAGAGGCCTAGCTTTCCGCTTATCTCAGCTTTCAACATGCTTTCCTCACTAAGCTTAATCATTTCTAGCTTTTGATTTAAAGTGAGAGATGTGTGGCTTTTCCTTTCACTTGAACACTTAGAGGCCACTGTAGGGCTATTCATTGGCTTGATTTCAGTATTGCTATGTCTCAGGGAATACGGAGACCCAAGAAAAGGGAGGGAGATGGAGGAAGGGCTGGTTGGTGGAACAGTGTGAGCACACACGACATTGATCCACTGAGTTGTCCATCTTATGTGGAAGCAGTCTCTGGCACCCCAAAACCATTATAATAGTAACATGAAGATCACTCATTAGAGATCACCATAACAAATATAATAATGAAAAAATTTGAAAAATAGTAAGAATTACCAAAATGTGGCACAGAGACACAAAGTGAGAAATGCTGTTGGAAAAGTGGTGCTGATAGAATTGCTGAATGCAGGGTTGCCATAAACCCGCAATTTGTAAAAAAACAAACAAACAATCTCTCTTAAGCACAGTAAAGCAAAGTGCAATGAAACAAGGCATGCCTCTTTTATTTGGAAGGACAGTTACCTGTCTCTCAGAACAGTTTTCAACTATTATAGGATCCTAAGACTATCTCAAAGTTAGAGAATTAATAATTTGTTTTAAAGAAATAAGAGCAGATTTGGCAGGACTAAATACTCCAATGAAAAGGAAATCTTTTTTTTTTTTTTAAAGATTTTATTTATTTATTTGACAGAGACGCTGCAAGAGAGGGGACACAAGCAGGGGGAGGGGGAGTGGGAGAGGGAGAAGCAGGCTTTCCACTGAGCAGGGAGCCCAATGCGGGGCTCAATCCCAGGACCCTGGGATCATGACCTGAGCCGAAGGCAGACGCTTAACCGACTGAGCCACCCAGGTGCCCCTGAAAAGGAAATCTTACTTCATGAAATCCAGTTGGATTCTAAAACACATCAAAAGTAACAGTTTTTTGAGGGGCGCAGTTGGTTAAGCATCTGCCTTCGGCTCAGGTCGTGATACCAGGGTCCTGAGATTGAGCCCCACGTTGGGCTCCCTGCTCAGCGGGAAGCCTGCTATCCTTCTCCCTCTGCTTGTCACTCCCCCTGCTTGTGCTTGCTCACTGTCTGTCAAATAAATAAAATCTTAAAAAAAAAAAAAAGTAACAGTTTTTGTCATTAGTCCTGAGAACTTTTTTTTTTAAGATTTTATTTATTTATTTGACAGAGAGAGACACAGCGAGAGAGGGAACACAAGCAGGGGGAGTGGGAGAGAGAGAAGCTGGCTTCCCACCGAGCAGGGAGCCCGATGTGGGGCTCAATCCCAGGACCCTGGGATCATGACCTGAGCCAAAGGCAGATGCTTAATGACTGAGCCACCCAGGCGCCCCAGTCCTGAGAACTTCTAAAGATACTTCATTTCATTTCATTTCATTTCATTTCATTTCATTTCATTTCATTTGAGTGTAGTTGACATATAACGTTACATTAGTTTCAGGTGTACAGCAGAATGATTCAGCTTCTGTATAGGTTGTGCTGTGTTCACCACAGTGTAGCTACATCTGTCCCCATATAATGCTCTTACAATGTCATTGACCATATTCCCTGTACCTTTTATTCCTGTGACTTATTCATTCCATAACTAGAAGTCTGTGTCTCCCACTCCCCTTCACTCATTTTGCCCATTCTCCCACACCCGAAGCATATTTTAAATTGTAGAGACACTGACAGATACTAAAGAAATAAGTAACATTAAACAAATCTGACTAGCCTAGACATTAGCCTTAAAGATAGGTGTGTTCATTGTTTTAAAGATTGTTCGATTTCTAATTTGTATTCTATTGCTGTCTTTTTTTTTTTTTTAAGATTTTATTTATTTGACAGAGAGAGCACAAGCAGAGGGAGAGGGAGAAGCAGGCTCCCCACTGAGCAGGGAGCCTGATGCGGGACTCCATCCCAGGACCCTGGGATCATGACCTGAGCCGAGGGCAGACACTTAACGACTGAGTCACCCAGGCATCCCCCTATTGCCTTCTTTTATAAACACTTCTGTGTTTACTTCCTTTCTCAGATATTTTGAGGATTCATTTTAAGCCTTCATGATGTTCATTTTTATATTTGTTATCTGAACCAAATTAATATTTTAAATATACAGGTGATCCTCGTTATTTGTAGATTCCATAGTTATACTTTAAGGTTCTCATTGTTTATAGGTTCCATATTTGCAACTGATCTACTTGCTAAAATCTATTTGTATCGCCAGAGTCAATACTCCCAGTACTTTGGTGGTCATTCGTGGATATGCACAGAGCAGTAAATATTTGCTACCCTACATACACATTCTCAGCTTAGGTCGAACAAGGCTACCCTCTTCCTTCTTTCTTCATCCCTCACACTATAAACAAGTGTTTTCTCATGTCTGTTTTTGTGCCACATTTTTGTACTTCTTGTTGATGATGTTGCTGTTTAAAATGGCCCCCAAGCATAGTGCTGTCTAGTTTTCCTAAGTACAAGAAGGCTATGATGTGCCTTATAGAGAAAATATGTATGTTAGGTACACTTCATTTACGCATGAGTTACAGTGCTATTGGCCTTGAGTTCAATGTTAATGAATTAACAATATGTATTAAATAAGTTATCTTTAAACAGAACCACAAAAAAAACACAACAAGGTTATGTATTGATTCGTTAGGGAAAATGTAACTAGGGGTCACAGGAACCTAACCCTGTATTTGCCCTAGGAGCAGTGTTTCAGTATTTGATAATTCAGTGTTTGCAGTGACTTTATAGATGTAACTACTGTGAATAAGGCAATGCACTATATGACAAAATAAGAGTAAATTTCTAAGTTGTAGGGCAACCAAGCTGCTTTTCTTCCTCCCTTCTTTCTTTTCTTCCTTTTTTGCTTCTTTCCTTTCTTATTCTTATTCTATCACTTGTGCACCTGAATGTTATAGCAAGAGGAGAGCAAGTACTGACCTAAGGGAATCCCCTTCCCCGTGCTGCTAGTCCTGGAACCACCACTGTCTGTGACTGTTGTTAAAGGAGAAAACATGACAGGTAAACTCAAATCATGTAGGAAGTTACAGCTTTGGGGGAATGTCTTTACCCCTTTAGTTTCACTACTGGTAGTGGTGTCAGCACTTAAAATCACTCAGACTTTTTCAGAGTGGAAACCAACAGTGTAGTTTTAAAACCTTCCGACGTGAAAAACAGAAATATGCACAAAGCTATGTTACTAAAGATGTTTTCTTTACATATGAAATAAATTCATCTCTTGTTTCAGAGTTAATGATGAAGATGTCAGACTGATGTTGTGGGATACAGCAGGTCAAGAGGAATTTGATGCAATAACAAAGGCCTACTATCGAGGTAAATTGTGGGGTTTGTTTGGGCATGTTCTTTTGGCTAAACAAAGAGCTTCACTTTTTTTTTATTCCACATAGAAGGGTTTCTTTATAAGAAGACTTGAATTAATTTCAGAGTATTTTTAAAAACCTCTTAGGTCATTATTCTCCTAATGATCTTGTTGAGTGGCAAATAACGCTGTGTACTATAGTTTGTCTCTGCCTTGGAATTATATGACTCACATAGGCATTCCCAGTTCTTTTTTTTAAGATTTTATTTATTTATTTGACAGAGAGAGACACAGCGAGAGAGGGAACACCAGCAGGGGGAGTGGGAGAGGGAGAAGCAGGCCCGAGCAGGAAGCCCGATGCGGGGCTCCATCCCAGGACCCTGGGATCATGACCTGAGCCGAAGGCAGACGCTTAACGACTGAGCCACCCAGGCACCCCGGCATTCCCAGTTCTAATTCCCAGTTCTAGAAATTGCTCAGTGCCTATTTCCGACCACATGGAGATGACTCTATGGTCAGAGAGTGGAAACTGGCATGAAAAAGTAAAGTTCCTGCAAATAAGATGACACTTTGTTAAGACGCATGAAATTGCAGGGATAAAGCCGTCTCAGTGCTCTAAGAGTTCAGAGAAGTGTGAGATACACGTAAAAGGAAAGAACTCCAGCTGTAGCACTTAAGAGTGTTAAATTCCTCAAGGAAAGCTGAAATTTCTAAATGGAAATTTCTAAAGTTTCCGTTAATATTTTCCTCTAAAATTTTGTCCTTTTGGGGCGCCTGGGTGGCTCAGTCATTAAGCGTCTGCCTTCGGCTCAGGTCATGGTCCCAGGGTCCTGGGATTGAGCCCCGCATCAGGCTCCCCGCTCAGCGGGAAGCCTGCTTCTCCCTCTGCCTGCTGCTCTCCCTGCTTATGCTCTCTCTCTCTCTCTGGCAAATAAATAAATAAAATAAAAAAAGTTTAAAACAACCAAAGAAGTTGCCTTTCTGACTTGGTACCAGGGAAACCTGACTTCCACTGCCTCCTCTAAGAAGACATTTTGGTTTCTTGAGAAATTAAGAGAGGTACACCTCTCAGGTATCATTCTAATGGTGCCACCACTACTACTCATTCTATTCATTGTGTCCTTAAAGCCTTCCCAGGGGCAGTAGTTTTGACTGTTGCTCTTCTGTGGATGCTAGTTTGGATCTTGAGCACCTGTAACATGGCGTGAGGCAGGAATTATGTTCTTACAGCTCAGAGCTCTTAGACTAGATGGCATTTTTATCAAATTATTAATTTCATGAGCATTGGCACTATTGATTAACAGGCCCGAAAACTAAAGTTAATTCTTAAATTTTTTAATTTTTTTTTTAGATTATTTGAGAGAGAGAGAGAGAGAGAGAGAAGCTCACAAGTGGGGAGGAGAGGGAGAAGCAGGCTCCCTCCCCACTGAGCAGGGAGCCCAATGTGGGGCTCCATCCCAGGACCCTGGGATCATGACCTGAGCTGAAGGCAGATGCTTAACCAACTGAGCCACCCAGGCACCCTAAAGTTAATTCTTGAGTAAAAATTATTTGTATTTTCTTAGTGGGGTTATTACCACCATACCTCTTCACCCCATTCATACAGAAAGAAAACAAAACAAAAAACCCTAGGGGAAATATAAAAAAATAGTAGGAGTACATGAGATTTTCATCATTTTTACCTAGCTTTTTTTCTCTAAATTCTCAGCATGAAATATGTGTTCTTTTGTGAGGAAAAAAGATAGCTTGGGTTCTCCCCCGCCTTTTTTTTTTAAGATTTTATTTATTCATTTGAGAGAAAGAGGGAGAGAGCAGCGGGGAGGGGCAGAGGCAGAGGGAGAAGCAGACTTCCCGCTGAGCAGGGAGCCAGATCCCAGGACCCTGGGATCATTACCTGAGCAGGTGCCCCACAAAGGTATCTTTCACATCCTTCATGTGTCTGAGGCTCACAGGAGTCCTGTAAGGCTAGCAGAGTAGGTAGAGTTATCCCCACTTCACTGATATGGAAGCAAACGGAGAAGAGGAGAGGTTTGCCCATGATCATGTGACTAGGGAGGAGTAGGGCTGAGCCTTGGCTCTTTCAAGCCACTTCTCTGAATCACATACTCCATGTTCTCTGTCATTTATTTGTGGGACTTCCTCTCAAAGCACAAAGTCTGTAGTCTACTTTATTATTATTTTAAATATTTTATTTATTTGTCAGAGACAGAGAGCACAAGCAGGGGGAGTGGCAGGCAGAGGGAGAAGCAGGCTTCCCGCTGAGCAGGGAGCCCGATGTGGGGCTCGATCCCAGGAGCCTGGGATCATGACCTGAGCCGAAGGCAGTCGCTTAACCAACTGAGCCACCCAGGCGCCCTATACTTAACATTTTAACTTAAAGTTGATCTTAAGCTTATAAATAGATTATCTCTTACAAGCTTTTCTTAAGAGGTTATGTGTGGTGGTGAGCGCTGTGTATTGTGTAAGACTGATGAATCACAGACCTGTACCCCTGAAACAAATAATACATTATATGTCAAAAAAAAAAAAGGCTTTTCGGGCGCCTGGGTGGCTCAGTCATTAAGCGTCTGCCTTCGGCTCAGGTCATGATCCCAGGGTCCTGGGATCGAGTCCCATATCGGGCTCCCTGCTCCGCGGGAAGCCTGCTTCTCCCTCTCCTACTCCCCCTGCTTGTGTTCCTGCTCTCACTGTGTCTCTCTCTGTCAAATAAATAAAATCTTAAAAAAAAAAAAAAGGCTTTTCTTAAAATGTAATTTTTTTAGTTCAACCATGTTAAAACGGCAAAGAACATAGGATACTGAGACAGGTCTTATGTTTCATCTTCTTTTTCTAAGTTATAAGAATAAACATCACATCCCAAAATGAATTAAGTAATAGAAAGTGGCAATTATATGTAAATTTGGGAAATGGCATATTGAATATTCTTATATGCTTTCCTTTGAGGTTCCATCAGAATGCTTTTGGTTGCTGAGAACAGAAAAGCAACCTCAAACTAACTTAAACTACAAAGAAAAGTGGAAATAGCGTAGCTTTTAGTTATAGTTTGTTCTTACTGTAACCCCACTGATTCTCCTAACTTGCCTCACTTCCAGTGTAGGGTTCCTCATGCTGATTTTTCTTTTGGTTACAAGATTGCTACCATCAGCAATGGAAGCCACATGCTTTGTTCACATCCTTGGGGGGAAAGAGTTAATTCCCACAACAATGGATCAAAAGTCCTGAGCTTTTATCTGATTAGATCACCCTTGACCAGATCACTGTAAGTAGTTAGAGGAATGTGATTACCCTAATTGGCTTGGTGCACTTAGGGCCTACTCCCCCGGAGCAGAGGGTAGGTTTAGCCTGCCTAAACCATAGGCTACTATACAGTAAGGGAGAGGTGTTCTCAGGGAGGGAGGGTAATTGGACGCCAGCTAGGCAACTGGGTAATCATCTGCTACTAGTGTAGATTCAAATATGATGATATAATTAAATAGAAACGAAGATTAGGAAGAGAATGTAAGGGCTGGGAAAAATGCATTAAGATATCAATTTATTGATGGAACCACCATGCCTTATAAAATTAGGACTTACTGATTTATGTCCTAGAAATGTATTATTCAAAATACATAAAAATTTTAAAAATTTTTATTTAAAGAAGAAAAATTTTATTATAATTCATTTAAAAGACCTACCATAAAAAACCATTGTTTAAAGGCACAGTTAGGGGCACCTGGGTGGCTCAGTCGTTAAGTGTCTGCCTTCGGCTCAGGTCATGATCCCAGGCTCCTGGGATCGAGCCCCGCATCGGGCTCCTCGCTCGGTGGGGAGCCTCCTTCTCCCTCTCCCACTTCCCCCTCCCCCTGCTTCTATTCCCTCTCTCGCTGTATCTCTCTCTGTCAAATAAATAAAATCTTTAAAAAATAAAAAATAAAGGCACAGTTATATTTTTATTTTTATTTTTTTTAAAGATTTATTTATTCATTTGAGAGAGAGAATGAGAGAGAGAGAGCAGGAGAGGGGGGAGCGTCAGAGGGAGAAGCAGAGTCCCCGCCGAGCAGGGAGCCCGATGCGGGACTCGATCCTGGGACTCCAGGATCATGACCTCAGCCGAAGGCAGTCACCTAACCAACTGAGCCACCCAGGCGCCCCACAGTTATATTTTTAGAATGCTGCATTAATTGTGTAGTGAGACATGTTGAAACATGACTTTGTAAAGAACAGAACACAGATCACATTAGAAACCCTTATGGGATCCCAAGTGACTCCTCTTAAATTCTTAAGAAATCCACCCTAGGCAGTAGAAGCCATACTTAGTACAGAAAGTTATGTACAATATAAAACATTTTCATTGTGGTTTTTTTTACTGTGATTTGTTTCTAAGAAAAAAATGTTTTTGACTAACAATATGGAGAAATGAAGTTATAGACTTGAGGCCTATTATGTGAGATTATGCTCATAAATAGAAGGAAACATTTTTTTTAAGGATCATCTTTCACGAATGTAAGTGAATATAAATTGTTGGAAATGAAATGGCTCTGGATAAGAAGCTGTTTATAAATTTCTGTTATAAATGCAAAAATTAAGGAACAACAGAATTAGACTATGCAAGTCCTTTAGATTTGTTTTAAATTATGTGAGTGTGGAATCTGTGATAGATTGGTTCATTAATTTGTGTGCTTCACATTATATAGAGTGTAACAAGAATAAGGGACAGGCATTTAAAATCTAGAATAATATATATGTAATTATAAAGCCTCTGTTTCTGATTGGCCCGCTCTACTAAATTTTGTGCCATCTTATATAGAGCATTGTTTTTTATTTTTTTTATTTTTTTATTTTATTTTATTTTTTAAGATTTATTTATTTATTTATTTGAGAGAGAGAGAATGAGACAGAGAGAGCACATGAGAGGGGAGAGGGTCAGAGGGAGAAGCAGGCTCCTTGCTGAGCAGGGAGCCCGATGAGGGACTCGATCCCGGGACTCCAGGATCATGACCTGAGCCGAAGGCAGTCGCTTAACCAACGGAGTCACCCAGGCGCCCTAGAGCATTGTTTTTTAAATTGTTGTGTGCACATGAATCCCCTGGGGAACTTGTTAAAATGCAGTCTCTAATTTAGTAGATCTGTGGGTGGCTCTAAAATTCTGCATTTCTGCAACCTCCCCGTGACCCTGATGCTGCTGGTCCTCAGCCACACTCGCAAGACTAGAGACCATCTTTTAGGGTCTTTCAGAATTTGAGGACAGAGTTACTCTCTAAACATTATGTGTCTTGAGTTTTTTCTGAATTGCATTCAGAAATAGTAACTTTTTTTTGAAAGATCTTATTAATTAGAAATAAATTGCCAACGAACCATGAGAGACGATGGACTCTGAAAAACAAACAGGGTTCTAGAGGGGAGGGCGGTGGGAGGATGGGTTAGCCTGGTGATGGGTATTAAAGAGGGCACGTTCTGCATGGAGCACTGGGTGTTATACACAAACAATGAATCATGGAACACACTACATCTAAAACTAATGATGTAATGTATGGGGATTAACATAACAATAAAAAATTTTTTTTAATTTATAAATGAGAAAAAAAAATTGCCAGTGGTAATCTTATAATTATATATAATTATATATATATATAAATTATATATATATATAAAAATAACGCTTAACTGAGCCACCCAGGTCCCCAACAAAGTAACTTCTAATGGTGTGATTCTTATAATATGTAGTATTGAAGGAAGATTGACTAGTAGGAGAATAAAGGTCTTTTTAAAATATACAGTTAGAGAACAGTGGCTGCCTGTAATATCAAGGGCGTAAGATATGTCCAAATGACTGCATCAGAGAAATTAAAGCATTATTAACATTTTTTCAAAAACTTTATTAATTTTCTTTTTTTTTTTTTTTAAAGATTTTATTTATTTATTTATTTGAGACAGAGAGAATGAGAGAGAGAGAGCACATGAGAGGGGGGAGGGTCAGAGGAAGAAGCAGGCTCCCTGCCGAGCGGGGAGCCTGATGCGGGACTCGATCCAGGGACTCCAGGATCAAGACCTGAGCCGAAGGCAGTCGCTTAACCAACTGAGCCACCCAGGCGCCCTACTTTATTAATTTTCTTAAAGATGACTGGTACCAACACAGAACTGGAGGTCAAAGGAAGAAAAAGAAAGGATAACAGTATAGGATCATTTTTCATTAAGAATATTTATGGGGGGGGCGCCTGGGTGGCTCAGTTGTTAAGCGTCTGCCTTCGGCTCAGGTCATGATCCCGGGTTCCTGGGATCGAGCCCCGCATCAGGCTCCTCGCTCAGCGGGAAGCCTGCTTCTCCCTCTCCCACTTCCCCTGCTTGTGGTTCCCTCTCTCGCTGTGTCTCTCTATGTCAAATAAATAAATAAAAAATCTTAAAAAAAAAAAAAAGAATATTTATAGGGGCGCCTGGGTGGCTCAGTCAGTTAAGCGTCTGCCTTCGGCTCAGGTCGTGATCCCAGGGTCCTGGGATTGAGCCCCACGCCGGGCTCCCTGCTTAGTGGGGAGTCTGCTTCACCCCCTCCTTCCCATTCGTGCTGTGTCTCGCTATCTCTGTCTCTCTCAAATAAATAAAATGTTAAAAAAAAAAGAATATTCATAGTAGTTGATATGTTGAACAGAGTTCATGGAGATACCAAAATGCAACTTCTGTTTTTGTCTGTCACCATCCCTTTGTTTTTAGTAGGCAGTAGGGGGAGGGGAAATTCTTTCTTGTCCCTCGAAGAAAACTCCCTTTAGCTCATGTCTTTTCTGGTCACTCTTAAGTAGTTTTTCTCAACTGCCTCATAGTTATATCTAGTCATAAACATAATCTCATTTTGGTAGTTAGAATAGCCAGTCTTGTGCATTAATGAAAACTACAAATATAATTTTAGTAGGCCAGTTAGTATCTGTGGTCTGGGAAGAAAATGTTGGTTGCTTCCATCCTCTCACTTGTCTTTGACTTGCTGGAGGTGTGTCTTTCTTCTCCGCAGTCAGGCCCAGGAGGAAATGGAATTGGGAGACAAAAGCACTCTTTTTTTTTTTTTTTAAAGTAATCTGTCTGCCCAACATGGGGGCTCAAACTCACAACCCCGAGATCAAGAGTCGCATGCTCTACCTACTGAGCCAGCCAGACGCCCCAGACAGGAGCACTGTTACGGGTGGTATTGTCTGATGTTAGGGCCATCTGGGTGGCAGGTGTTCCAAGATGATTCTTTCTCTAGGAGATTGTCCTGGATTCCTCCAAGGTTCCCATTTTGGGGGATATTTGTTTTGGCCACATGTATGTTTGATTCTTGCAGTTGCTTTTCCTCCTTGCTGCCCTTTGTGAGAGTTGCCTTCCACCTCTACCCTCCTTTACGCTAAACTCCCGTCATCCAATAAGCAGTCCTATAGGACATGAGTTAAAATGACCCCATTTTCTCTGAGATGTGGTTCACCTCTATCCATATGAAATTCGTGTCCACTCTTTGTCTTGCCATTGGCAGGATCGCGGTTACTCCCAAAGGCAACTCTTTTCTTTTTGTCTGTTGGTCTTGCCTTTTTGCTGTCATTCCCAGCCACTGCATCTTCCTTAGGCTTGAATCAAGGCACCCTCAGTCCAGAGTGTCCCCCAGTTGCTGGGAACACATACCAGGCTACTTAAGTGGTCTTGCTGAGGTCCATTCCTTCTAGATTGAGATGAGGGAGGTAATGATAGTACTCTCCCCCACAGCACCCCACCTTAAAAGAGAGAGAAAGGGGTCACCTGGGTGGCTCAGTCGGTTAAATGTTTGACTCTTGATTTCGGCTGAGGTCATGATCTCAGGGTCATGGGATGGAGTCCCATGTTGGGCTCCCTGCTCAGAGGGGAGTCTGCTTGTACCTCTCCCTCTGCTCCCCCCCCCCTCTTTCTCTCTCAAATAAGTAAATAAAATCTTTTAAAAGAGAGAGAGAATGGTTGGTGTGGACAGCACTTTCTCAAAAGAAATCCTTCCCCCTTCTTCTCAATTCTTAAAAAAATAATTTCTTGGGGGGCGCCTGGGTGGCTCAGTTGTTGGGCGTCTGCCTTCGGCTCGGGTCGTGATCCCAGGGTCCTGGGATCGAGCCCCACATCGGGCTCCCTGCTTCGCGGGAAGCCTGCTTCTCCCTCTCTCACCCACCCTGCTTGGGTTCCCTCTCTCGCTGTGTCTCTCTCTGTCAAATAAATAAATAAAATCTTAAAAAATAATAATAATAATAATAATTTCTTGGAGTGCTTGTGAGGGAGTTCCAAAGTTGTATAATGGATTTATGGGCATTTCCTTTGCAAATTCTGCAAAGAATGATCTTTCCACACATATTTGGAATCTGGTATTTGTCATCTGTTTTATTGGTACCTCACTCAAAATTTTGTATAGTCTTTAACTTTTTAAAGTATATATTAGGGCTTTTTTGAGGGGGAAGAGGGAGGTTCCTAAGCAGAAAAGAACCATAATGCATCACAATTTCACAGAGTATTTGTATGTATGGATGATAATATTCAGTTAGGGGAAATTAAAACAAGTTGTTGTCCCTCATTTCTGAGAATTATTATATCTGCAGAAGTAATCTACAAAACAGTTCTTGGCACAACTTGGTGGGGCTGGTTTATTTGGTAGGTGATCAGGAAGAAGAAGTGAGAGACTGGGGAGAAAGGGAGAAAAACCAATGAAGGGTGCATTAATGAGTTAATTATTACTGTAGGCAGTTGGGGAATCATGAGGCACCATGTAGCCATGCCTCAAGATGGTCCCACCAGAGTGAGGCTGAGGTTTTATCCCATCTCCCATACATTCAAGTTCTCCCCAGAGGTATGAGTTCCCTTTAGTTTGGGCAAGCCGAAGAGTCTTTCTGAAGCATCAGAAAAAGCCCAGATTCAGAAAAGCTAGTGTGGGGAGCCTGGGTGGCTTAGTTGGTTAAGCATCTGACTTCGGCTCAGCCTATGATGTCGGGGTCCTGGGATTGAGCCCCATGTCCAGCACCCCGTTCAGCGGGGAGTCTGCTTGTCCCTCTCTCTCTCACTCTGCCCCTCCCCCCACTCATGCTCGCTCGCTCTCAAATAAAGTCTTTTTTTTTTAAGATTTTTAAATTTATTTAACAGAGAGAGAGACAGTGAGAGCGGGAACACAAGCAGGAGGAGTGGGAGAGGGAGAAGCAGGCTCCCCGCCGAGCAGGGAGCCCGATGCAGGGCTTGATCCCAGGACCCTGGGATCATGACCTGAGCCGAAGGCAGATGCTTAACGACTGAGCCACCCAGGCGCCCCTCAAATAAATAAAATCTTAAAAAAAAAAGCTGAGTGCCACCTGCAACATATGCTTTGAGGATATTAGCAACAGGCAAGAACTGTTCACAGCTACAGTGAAATTCAGGTGTTTCTACCCATATTTGTGTTTATTTACCTCCCTTGATTGCTTAGACATATTTAACAGTGCATCTTCCTTCTCTTTAGACTGGCACTTTAGTACTTTTCCACATTCCTTTGGTCTCTCCTCACTCAGTCTCCCACTAAATATTTTGAAGTTGTTATGGACATACTTTTTCTTTTATCCGTTGATCATTGATTTTTTAAACAACATTTTGGGACGCCTGACTGGCTCAGTTCCTAGAGCATGTGACTCTTGATCTCAGGGTTGTGAGTTTGAGCCCCACGTTGGGTGTAGAGATTACTTAAAAATAAAATCTTAGAAAGAAAGAAAGATGTTTTAAATAACATTTTGCTTTTCTTAATCATTCTTGCTGTCCATATCTGTGGCACCATCTGCTTAGTTTTTTTATATATTATTATTAAAATATACTTCCTCTAAGAGTTGTTTTTTTTTTTCTTAAGTTGTCTAAGACTTTGTATTCCTGGAAATACTCTAATGGGCCCTCAGATTCAAAGAACAATTGACTGGATATAAAATTCTAGGTTTAAAGCTAATAGAGTTTTATAATAAAGAACAGTTTCTTGGGATGCCTGGCTGGCTCAGTAGAGCATGCACCTCTTGATCTCAGTGTTGTGAGTTTGAGCCCCATGTTGGGTGTAGAGATTACTTAAAAATAAAATCTTAAAAAAAAAAGTTTCTTAGTCAAAGTATAATGAAATAATGTTGAAGTAAATATTAGAGTTCAAGTAAATATAAATTTACTTACTAGTATCTAGTGTGATCTTGTCAGTGTTGAGGTTTTTTGTTTTGTTTTTTTGAGAAAGAGAGAGAGAGGTGGGGGAGAGGGAGAGGGAGAGAGAATCTTAAGTAGGCTCCAGCATGGAGCCAGACACGGGGCTCGATCTCATGACTCTGAGATCATGACCTGAGCCAAAATCAAGAGTCTATGACACTCAACCGACTGAGCCACCCAGGCGCCCCTGGTCAGTTTTATCTCTTCTTAAATTCCTGGAAAGTGTTAAGGTGCTTCTGTCTGTGTTGTATCCTGTCCCTGCCCCAATTTTGTATTAACTTAGACAATTTTTGTAATTAATATATTCTTTGGTTTAAAACCTGTTATAGGGGGCGCCTGGGTGGCTCAGTCATTAAGCATCTGCCTTCGGCTCAGGTCATGATCCCAGGGTCCTGGGATCGAGCCCCACATCGGGCTCCCTGCTTGGTGGGAAGCCTGCTTCTCCCTCTCCCACTCCCCCTGCTTGTGTTCCCTCTCTCGCTGTCTTTCTCTCTGTCAAATAAATAAATAAAATCTTAAAAATAAATAAATAAATAAATAAATAAAACCTGCTTTAGAGTAGGGAAGATTTTCCTGTATGAAGCCTCTGCTTTTACAGTAATAATGAATGGCTGGTTTTTCTCTTTCATGCTCTTGTTTTCTACTACAATATTCCCTTTGGTGGTACACAGGCCTTTTTTGGCTTTCAAGTGTCTTAGGTAGCCCAGGTATGTATGTTTTGAGTCTTAGAGGAAACTTTTATACCTGAGGGATCTGGAAGGAAGGATAACAGTAAGAAAACGTCCCTTGATTCCAGGAAATCCTCTTGACCCCAAGGCGATTTTCTCTTGTTGCCTATGTATCTGCCTTTGTCACCATGCTGCCTGATTGATTTAACATCTAATCATTTATAAAATGATTATAAATGATTATAAAACCTGGCTGGCTCAGTCAGTAGAGCATGTGACTCCTGATCTCAGGGCGTGGAGCCTACTTAAAAATAAAACAAAAGGGCTTTTTTCAGAAGGTTGCTGCTTATTTTTAATCTTAGATATTATCAACCTAATGTGATAATTGAAAGTTAAGATATTGTCATTGAGCATGGGAATTATGCAGTTAAACAGGATAAATGAAATTAAACCTTTTCCTCTATTTTAAATATATATATATATTTTTAACTTTGACACTAATTCTTAAATTATGTTCATTAACATCACTGGTATTCTGCTACTAAAATAAAATAATAAAGATTTTTTTTAATTAAGTAGAATGAGAAAATTATGATTTTTTTCTCATAGATTTTTCTTAAATCTGTGCTAAAAGAAATTCAGAAGCAAATGATAGATATTAATAGGAAGAACTTGGCAATAGCCTATCATTCATACTTGGCTTACCATTCTCTTTTGCTTTTGTAATACCCAATACAGCAGTGTTTCATGGTGTTCCAAAAAGAATGTGTACAGGTTTTTTTTCTTCCAAGCTCTTATTTAACAATTAGTTAACAAGAATGTATAGTTTTGAGGGTACTTTGACACTTGTACACAATTTTGAGAACCACTGGTTCTTGGAGTAGGAAAATAGAGTTTATATGTTAAAACATAAGCAGAGGGGTGCCTGGGTGGCTCAGTCGTTAAGCATCTGCCTTCGGCTCAGGTCATGATCCCAGGGTCCTGGGATCGAGCCCCGCATCGGGCTTCCCTTCTCTGCGGGAAGCCTCCTTCTTTCTCTCCCACTCCCCCTGCTTGTGTTCCCTCTCTCACTCTCTCTCTGTCAAATAAGTAAATAAAATCTTAAAAAAATAATAATAAACATAAGCAGAGTGCTGCAAAGATGAGCTTAATATTCACTTGCATAAAAATTGTTTTGATATACCTAAAACTAACATAACATTGTATCTTATTTATACTTCAATAAAAAAAAAAATTGAATAGGTAAAAGTTGCTCTCATCCTGTATAGGATTGCTTCATTAATGTAAATAACATTTTTATTTTGTGACCTTACAGGAGCCCAGGCTTGTGTGCTCGTATTTTCTACCACAGATAGGGAATCTTTTGAAGCAATTTCCAGTTGGAGAGAGAAAGTAGTAGCTGAAGTTGGAGACATACCAACTGTACTTGTGCAAAACAAGATTGACCTCTTGGACGATTCTTGTATAAAGAAGTAAGATGCCCACTTTTGAGGGGGAAGTGGTAATTCTATAAAGTTAAAACCTGTTTTAATTTTTGCATAGATTTAAAAAATTTAGGACACCTTTTATAGAGACTGCCTTATCCTTAAATTTTCTGTGAGCTATTCTATGTGATTGGTTTGGGTTTAAAAAAAAGTTCACATGAAATCGTAAGTAGAGAAAATTAAAGGAAATAAATTTTGAAGGCCCTTGTAGAATTCCAGTTTTAAGTATTATACCACAAATCCAGCTCTTGATGTTAAAGCAAATCTAGATATAGTAAGAATGTTAAGAAAAATATCCCTGTATGTTTTAATATCAAGAGCAAGTAGCTATCCTGTGTTGATGAGTTTAAAGGGGTAAGTAGTTCAGATTCATACTGTTTTGTGTATTCAGAAACATTATGCTCAAATATGTGAACAGGGCATATAGATAATTTCTGTCTGTACGGATTTGCCAACTTTGAAAATATTTGCTTGTTATCTTCTTATTTTTTTGTATGTTCTTATATTATCTGTGGCTGTATAACCAAAACTTAGTGGCTTAAAACAACAAAAATTTATTATTTCAGTTTCTGTGGGTCAGGAATTTGAGAGTGGATTAGCCAGGTGGTTCTGGTTCGGGTTTTTTGTGAGCTTGCAGTCATGATGTTGCCCAGAACGGTCGTCGTGTAAAGGCTCGACTGGGGCTGGAGGACCCACTTCCAGGATGGCTCCCTCACTTGGCTCTTGTCAGGAGGCCTTAGTTCCTTGCCACGTGGACCTCTCCCTGGGGCTGCTTGAGTGTTGGCACAGCATGGCAGCTGGCTTCCCCTGTCAGGGGATTCAAGACAGGGCAAAGCAGAAGCCATAAAGTCTCTTACGACCTCATCTCAGAAGTCACATTCTATGCCTTCTGTGTATTATTGATCACACAGACTAACCTTGAATACAGTGTAGGAGGAGGCTACACAAGAATGTGAGGACCAGGAGGAAGGTGGGGGGTGGGGTGGAATCACCGGGAATGATTACAGAGCAGAGCTACTACAGTCTTAATAAAACTAAGACCAGGAGTCATAATAAACTAAAATTAGGAGTCTGCTCCCATAGACAGTTGTTAATATAATGACTTTGGCTTTGGCAGCAAAGTAGTTTCATAGCCAGTTACGAGTAAAGTAAGGAATGCAGTGTAAGATTTTCAGAGTGCAATTAAATTCAAATGTTTTTAAAAACAAAAGAAAGTTAATTTAAGTATTATATAAAGTAAAGTGATATTTAGCCATTTTAAGGCTAGAGTTTAGTGACTATATAAATGACAGTATAGTGGTGTTCATCCCCCAAGAATACTGAAAATCAAAAATCCTGTCTAAGCACTAAGAACATAGCTTTCAACTGGTCTGGAAGGTCTGACACCCCCACCCCCAACATGTATTCAGTAAATGTAATGAAAATGATTTTTTAAAACAAGCTATCAGAAAGTACCCTGATAAGTGCCTTTTTTTTTTTTAATCAATATATAGTGAGGAAGCTGAGGCACTGGCAAAAAAGTTGAAGCTAAGATTCTACAGAACATCAGTGAAAGAAGATCTGAATGTGACTGAAGGTAAACTGCCTTTTAAAAAAAATTAATAGCAGGAAGTTTGTTTTATTCTTCTTATGTTTTTTCTATTGTGGTTTCCAGAAATCATATATGTAATAAGAACAGAATTTTCTTCTCAACAATCAAGTAAAATTTAGAGGCATGATACTTCTTAGAGTCCTTAACTAAATTACCAGTGACTCTGAATACTTGTTACTCTCTACAGAAAAACTTTGGTGGGTTTTTTTTTGTTTTTTATCTTTAAAAATATAACTGTATATATACGAGTGTATATGCATGTATGTGTTGTTCATGCATAGCTTTTAAAGTTACTGACTTGTTTAAGGACTACTCTATAGTGGATATTCCATTAGGTAGTTACAATGACCCTAATTTGTTGTTGTTGTGTGTGTGTTTTTAAAAAGATTTATTTAGCCCCGCATCGGGCTCCCTGCTCTGCGGGAAGCCTGCTTCTCCCTCTCCCACTCCCCCTGCTTGTGTTCCCTCTCTCACTGTGTCTCTCTCTGTCAAATAAATAGATAAAATCTTTAAAAAAAATAAAAAAATAAAAAAATAAAAAATTTAAAAAAAAAATAAAAAGATTTATTTATTTATTTGAGAGAGAGAGAGCAGGGGAGGGGCAGAGGGAGAGAATTATCAAACAGACTTCCTGCTGAGTGCAGAGCCCAGTGAGGGGCTCAGTCCCACAACCCATGAGATAATGACCTCAGCCAAAACCAAGAGGTGGGCGCCCAACTGACTGAGCCACCCAGGCACCCCAGATTGTTTTTTGGGGGTTTTGGGGGCTTTTTTTTTTAAGTAATCTCTCCCCAGTGTGGGGCTCAAACTTAATGACCCCTAGATCAAGAGTCCCATGCTTTACCGACTGAGCCAGCCAGGCACCCCTAACCTTAATTTGTTTAGTAACATTTCCTAGTTTAAGAAAGTGAGAGTAGAGAAAGATGATTATTTTTCTCATTCCAGAACTGCCACTTATTTTATTAGATTGCAACTTGATTGTTGCTCAAGTGTCTTCTGCATAGTTTTTTTCACCTAAAGAAAGGAGACATCTTGGGTGCCTTGGTGGTTCAGTTGGTTAAGCATCTGTCTTCGGCTCAGGTCATGATCCCACGGTCCTGGAATCTAGTCTTGCATCGGACTCCCTGCTCAGCAGGGAGTCGTGCTTCTGCCTCTGCCCTTCTGCCCATTCCCCCACCTCCGCTCATGCTCGTGAGTGCACACTGTCTCTCTCTTTCAAAAATAAATAAAATCTTAAAAAAAAAAAAGGAGCCATCTTTTTAAGACTGAGTTAGCGTAGTGTTGCTGAATGTTGATCCCTATTCAAGTACCTAAAACTAGTGACTGCAAGTATTATTTCATTTCTTTGCTAATAAAATGCCATATATATTTATTATGACCATTGTTCTTAGGTATTGCTCAAATAATTTTTTAAAGATTTTATTTATTTGACATTGATATTTTATTAAATATTTTATTTATTTATTTATTTATTTTATTTTATTTTATTTTATTTTATTTGAGAAAGAGAAAGCACAAGCAGGGGGAGTGGCAGGCAGAGGGAGAGAGAGAAGCAGGCTTCCTGCAGAGCAGGGAGCCGGATACGGGGCTTGATCCCAGGACCCTGGGAACATGACCTGAGCCGAAGGCAGACCCTTAATTGACTGAGTCACCCAGGCGCTCCTGCTCAAGTAATTTTTAAAAGTTGAATTTTTTTCAACTAGATTGTATACTTCCAATTTAATTTTAAATGTGTTTAGTAAGGATGAATGAAAGAATACAAATATTTAAAAATAAATAAGTGTTTTTAGCAAGTATACAGTATTACAGTGAGTGATATGAAACAACAGATTTTACATGCATAAATTATACTGACCTGGTAAGAATTTTGTTTTTGTTTTTATTCTAGTTTTTAAATATTTGGCTGAAAAATATCTTCAGAAACTCAAACAGCAAATAGCTGAGGATCCAGAATTAATGCATTCAAGTAGTAACAAAATTGGTAAGTACCCAAGAAATTTTAATCCCATGTTTACCTAGTAAATTTATTTTCCATTCATTATTATCATTATTTTCTTAACCATCTTTTAAAAAATTTTTTTAAATAGGCTCCATGCCCAACATAGAGCCCAACTCAGGGCTTGAACTCAAAACCCTGAAATCAACACCTGAGCTGAGATCAAGAGTGTGTGCTTGGGGCGCCTGGGTGGCTCAGCCGTTAAGCGTCTGCCTTCGGCTCAGGTCACGATCCCAGAGTCCTGGAATCAAGCCCCGCATTGGGCTCCCTGCTCTGCGGGAAGCCTGCTTCTCCCTCTCCCACTCCCCTTGCTTGTGTTCCCTCTCTCGCTGTGTCTCTCTCTGTCAAATAAATAAAATCTTTAAAAAAAAAAAAAAAAGTGTATGCTTAACTGACTGAGCTACCCAAGCACCCATATTTACTATTTTTTAAAAAAGATTTATTTATTTTAGAGAGAGAGAGCAAGTGGGGGGAGGGGTAGAGGGAGAGAGACAAACAGACTCCACACTGAGCGCAGAGCCTGATGCGGGGCTTAATCTCAGGACCGCAAGATCATGACCTGAGCTGAAATCAAGAGTTGGATGCTTAACCGACTGAGCTACCCAGGCACCCCTACTATTTTTTTTTTTAATATAATATGTTCATTTCTTTAAGAAATGTGATTAGAAAGTATTAGATCAGCAGTTATTAAACTTAATATCAGGTCTCAAATTAAAAGGTATATTGAGTTAAAAGGTTTTTTTAACTATTGAATTTTCTAAATCCATTTTCTATATTAAGAGAGCAGAGATAAAGACTTTTTATAAAGATCTGTCCTCTGTATTAAGGAGGTCTTAACACTTTTTCTTCTGATTCTGTACTTGTACTGTTTCCATACACTTTACTGATTTTTTTTTTTTAATGCTAAATGCCTACAAAGAAGTACCTGGCTGGGTCAGTAAGTTAAGCATCTGCCTTCGGCTCGGGTCATGATCCCAGGATCCTGGGATCGAGCCCCGCATTGGGCTCCCTGCTCGGCGGGAAGCCTGCTTCTCCCTCTATCCCCCTCCCCCCTGCTCGTGCTCTCTCTCTCTCTTAAGCTTTCTCTCTCTCTCTCAAGTAGATAAGTAAAATCTTAATAAATGAATAAACAAATAAAAAATAAATGCCTGCAAAGTCTAACATTTCCTGAAGAATAAGTATGTTGTCTCTCTATAACAATAACTGACTGACCATGTCTTGCTCTTTGTTTTGGCTTCCAGGAAGTTTAGATCCAAGTTTTCTGTTTCTAAAGCTTCTGTGTAGTCCCTTAGAGACTTCATATCTGTATTCTGTCCCCAACTCCCCCACTACATACATGTGATCACATACTTTATTTTCTTGACCTCTTTTAACTTTTTTTCCCCTTGGTTCTGGCTTCTTTTTTGTTGTTATTTTGCCATTTTTAGTGCATATGTTCTTACTGTCAGACACCTCAAATGCTCTGTGAAACAAAAATAGGACAGTTGTAATAAGCTTCTGTCTGGTCTTGTCTTCTGGGCTCCATTCTTGTCTCTTCCAGTTCACTGAGTAAAGCCCTTTGATAGATTCATATTGTGGAGAATATTAAATGCAGCTCTCTTCATTCTGAGATCTAAAGACAATATTGTCTATCCTTCCGTGTGGCCTTTGCCCCACTATTATTTATGTACCCCGTTTTTCAGTTCTGCCAGAGGTCTTGCTGTTTCTTAAACATTCTAGTACTATCTTCTTTATTTTGGCTTATTTTGGTTCTTCCATCAGGAATGACCTCTCTCAGGGCTCCTGGGTGGCTCAGTCAGTTAAGCGTCTGCCTTCGGCTCAGGTCATGATCTCAGGGTCCTGGGATCGAGCCCCACATTGGGCTCCCTGCTCAGTGGGGAGCCTGCTTCTCCCTCTCCCTCTGCCTGCCGCTTCCCCACTTGTGCTCTCTCTCTCAAATGAATAAATAAAATCTTTAAAAAAAAAAAAAAGGAAAGAATGACCTCTCTCTTTCCTATCCCTGTCAAAGAACTATTCATTCCTCAAGGACTGTCTAGAAAGCTCTCTCTGCTCACTATGTATCTAGCTAGAGCCATGGCCACTCTGCTTTGCTTCTCAGCGAAGAGAGATGTGAGTCCAATGCACTACCAGCTGTCCAGTGCTACCTTTTTTATTAGCGTGTCCTTTCTTCTACAGTAGCTATAACTGGTCCTTCCTTGGACCCGTCTGTGGGATCTTGGGTCTCTTTTATGACACTTAAGCTAGAGGATCTATAGCATTTCTTATGTGTATTCCAGCTCACCTCACTTCCTGATTGTAAGCTTGTTGTGGGCAGGAATTGGCCTTAGTCATCTTTGTATTGCTGACAGTGTCCCGGGCCCAGACTTTTGTGTATCGTGGGTGATAAGTAGTTTATAAATTAGAGATTATAGTTTAAGAGCAGCACAGTTCAGAATGGAAACTATAACAGTTAAAAGTTTTCTTTTAGTTCATCTTTTTACCTACTTATCACTTTAATTATCTGTAGACCATTTCGTTGTTGTTTTAGCCAAGATAGGAAAATCCTACATTACTGCAGCTTTTACATATGCAGTGTTTTTATTAACATAAAATCTCACAAATACTATTGTCAATACAAATCTGATATGCTTGAGGAAATTATATGATGTAAAAGATAATAAGAGAAATTATTAAAATTATCATATTTACTGTTTCCAAATTTCAGAAATTGTTAATGAAAAGACACGGAACAGTGTGTACAGTTAATCATCATTTTGGTAATTAAGGGAGGAAAAAAGAATGTGTATGCATTTTTGCTTAAATATACATAAAATATCTCTGGAAGAATGCATGAGAAAATTGTTAAAAGATGCATGCTTTAGGAAGGTAAACTAGTGATTTGAAAGGGAGACTTTAATCCCTTTTGTAACCTTTGAACTTTGACAAACAATGTGTACTGGCTATTAAAAGTAAATTCAATGTGGGGAACCTGGCTGGCTTAGTTGGTAGAGCATGCAACTCCTGATCTCAGGGTTGTGAGTTCGAGCCCATGTTTACTTAAAAAGCGGGTCGGGGGAGGTAGAATTTACTTTATTTTAAAAAATATATGAAATGAAAACAAAAGCTTAAAATTGTAAATATTGAAAATATTACTGATTTACTAAGATGCTAGATGCACCATCTGTAATTGCTAACCCTGAGCTATATCAGTATCACTCTCTGTTTTCCCTCCATTTATACAGGTGTCTTTAATACATCTATTGGAAGTCACTCGGGTCAAAATTCAAGTACCCTTAATGGTGGAGATGTCATCAATCTTAGACCCAACAAACAGAGGACCAAGAAAAACAGAAATCCTTTTAGCAGCTGTAACATACCCTAAAACATTTTAGGGAGGAAAAAAATTGAATTATATTGTGCAATTCAGTAAGAAATACACCCAGCTGTCATGGTATGTTACAAGTTTTTTTTTTTTTTTTTTTTTAGCAGACTTTGCACCTAATGGCTCTGTGAAAGTTGACAGACTTAAATATTGTTCTGCAGTGCTTTTCAGATGGAGTGAGATCTTTGGTGGAAAAATTACTGCCTTGTGGACTCATTTTAATTTTTTTACATCAGACGAAGCTTCTCCTGTTTTTGAAGGAATGCTATAAGAAATGTCAAAAACAGGTTTTGCTGAATTTTAAGTGCTGGAAAACATAAATGGAATGCCTGAATATATTGGTGCAGATTTTAATATTATTGGTCCATGAAAGATAGCAAGCATGGTATGTCTGAAATTGGTCATATAGCTTTTCTGGAAAGTAGTATTGAATCCAAATACATACAAAAAGATAATATTGAAAGGCAATATCTGTATGATGTAGAATGTGGAGGTCTGCATGCAGATATCTGGTACTGAAGTATACTGAAGGGATGTTCAGTATATAAGGAAACACAGAATCTAATTCATTCATTCATAAAATCATTTACACATTGTGTGTATGTTAAAAGTTTTTATTTTCAAGTAAGAAATTTCAGACATATATTTTGCAAAATGAGCTCAGATTTTAAAAGTGCTTTGTGCCAAAAATATCATACCTAATTTTTACAGTGCTTTACTATCAGAATTTATATTGTTTATAATATCTTTAAAAAGCAGTTTTCCTCTCTGACAGGGTAGATAAAAGAGGGGTATAAACGTTTTAATGCTAGAGTATCTCCCAGGTGAGACTTGTTGCAAATTCTTTCTCCCATGTGCACCCATGAGCATGGGGAGCTGTGCCGGCTGAGCCCTTCCAAAGGTCCAGCGCCCCTGCGGTCGTTCGTGGGGTCCTGTGAAGTGTGCTGGTGCACCTGGCACCTTTTGCTGCTGACTGAAAATGCAATTTTGAACTTGTAAGATTATGCTAATGATTTTTTTAAATGCAGAAGAGACGATCTTTTAATCTGCATTGCGGATTTTATAATGCCCTGCAACTCTAAAACATCTTTTCGTTTACACATTTTTGTATGGTATTTTAAGATTATCACTTAAAAATTTCTATAAACTTCAGTTTGTATAGCACTTTCTCAAGAGCTCTGTCAGCACCAAATGCAAAATAATTTCTTTTAAGAACTGATTTTCATATGTAATCATGTGGCAGAGCATACATTGTGTGACTTGGGACAGTAGCTTTCCAACTAAGATAATTGCATGAACTCTGTTAAAAAGTGATTATCATTCATCAGTGACTTTGTTTTTAACCCCTTGCTATATACCTGGTTTTTACAGGATTTCAAAACCTGTAAAAATAACTTTTCTTGGAAAACGTGTGATGAAAGTTGTTTTTCATTATTTGTACTAAATGCATAATGTTGTATGTATTTCCTCTGTATGTTTTCTCTCTCTCTCTCTTTAAGTCTTCCATCTGCACCATCTGCATCCCTCTGTCCAGATTCATGTTGAGAAGATAATAGAATTTTCTGGGGCGTGTCCTTGCTAAATGGTCAAGAGTGAATGTTTGCTTTTCATAATATTGAAACAATCTGGCATTATCGATTTTAAAGTAATGTAAAATGTTCATTTTTCTGCCACCCGTTGCCTCCACTCCCATTGCTGGCAGTGGGTTAGGTGTTGGGGGGAAGCAACTCCATTCCTAACAATGGGTACCTGTTAATGATTCCCCTTTCCTTTTCTGCTCTGTTCAAATACAGTCTCTTTAATTTTTGCACAAAACATGCTTCGCGGCGAGTACTTTTGTGGTCTTTAGTAGCCAAAAAAAAAAATCATGTTATGTAATATGTTGTAGTTCTATTTCATATTAATTAAATGTATGTGGGGAAGAGATTGCTACTTTTCTATATAAAAAAGATAATCACCGTTGATGGTTTAAGTTCCCTGATATTTGTAATATTTTATGTATTTAGTTTTGTCCTTTTTTCTTTTTATAGGAACTGAAGAGAGATCTTTTGTTACCCATTTGAATTTTTATTTGCATTCGTGTATTTTAAACCTAACCATAATTGGTCATTTTAAATAACGAAGTTAGTCTGAAAATCAGTCACAGGTGATATGTTAAATACTTTCTCAATTTAATTCTAAAACCTCCAAAATTGACGTTAAATTCCCCCCACCCCAGACCCTTAATTCTTTTAAATAACTTTACTGTTAATTTGTAATGAATAATGGATACGAAAGAAAACACTGTGTAAGATGTTGTTTGTGCAGTTTGTGCTCTCACGTACTCTGCTACATGCTGGCTGGGGGTTAGTATACAGAGAGAGCTGTGAGGTAGCTGCCATATTGCCTGGTCCCTCAGCTCTCCTTCCTCTCTCAGTCCGCCTAGCGAATTGAATAGCTCACAGAGTAGCCCAGAGAAGGCAGTATCCGGTTGACCCTTGAACAACGCCAGTTTGAGCTACACGGGTCCACTTATATGTGGATTTTTTTACAGCACTGTAAATGTATTTTCTCTTCCTTATGGTTTTCTTAATGACATTTGCTTTTCTCTGGCTTACTTTATGATAAGAATACAGTATATAATACATACAACATACAAAATATTTGTTAATGGACAGCTTATGTTATCGGTAGGCTATGTTAAGTTTTGGGGGAGTCAAAAGTTATACTTGGATTTTCCACTGTGCGGGGGGTCGGTGCCCCTAGTCCCTGTGTTGTTCAAGGATCAACTGTATTTTAGCTTTATTAGTGCCATAAGATGGAATTCGTTGCCATTAATTTAGTACTGACTAGCAGGTGGGAACTGTACAAAATACCTTGCAAACAATAATTTAATCTTTACAACAATTCTATGGAGGTGAGTATTATTATTCCTTCCCTTCTTTTCAAAAGAGGAGGAGAATGAAGAGCTGAGATAAGTTTGTCAAAGTCACATATTCGATAGCGACAAAGCCATTTTCTATCCCATTTTGTAACTATTATGTTTATGCAACCCAGACATAAAAAGATGTGCTATCTTCCATTATACTTTACAGTCTAATATATGAGTGGATTTGATACTGCTTTACATATGCAGTTATATTTTATGGAGGAATTACTACTGCTAAGAACATTTTCAGCTTATAAATGTTCTAACATAATACTGATTTCTTATTTGATGCATTTGTTTTAAAGAGAGAATTAAAATAACAAAGAATAACTATTTTTCAATCAAAAGTCTAATTTCTCATCTGAAATTATGGGGAGGGAAGTATCCCAAAAGAATGATTTAATCATATTTTAGTGTATATTTGATAGTTTCATCCAAAAAATTAAATAATTAAAAATATGAAGAAAAGCTTTTGAATTGGGATTATGTACCAAAAAAAAAAGAAATAAGTTAACCATTCTCAAGTACATTATGAAAAGCTTATGTAAAGAGAATTCTGACCAGCCATTTTTTTTTTTTTTTAAAGATTTTATTTATTTATTTGACAGAGAAGGACACAGCGAGAGAGGGAACACAAGCAGGGGGGAGTGGGAGAGGGAGAAGCAGACTCCCCGCCGAGCAGGGAGCCCGATGCGGGACTCGATCCAGGGACTCCAGGATCATGACCTGAGCCGAAGGCAGTCGCTTAACCAACTGAGCCACCCAGGCGTCCTGACCAGCCATTTTTAATTAAAGATCAAAGTAAAGGATTTAGCTTCGTTATATTGATTATTAAATGCTGCAATCATTTAATGAAGTAACTTAAGCAATCTTCATAAATGAAAATAAAATAAATAAAAAATAAATAAATAAATTTTTTAAATAAAAAAATAGGGGCGCCTGGCAGGCCCACTCGGTAGAACATGCACCTCTTGATCTCGGAGTTGTAAATTTGAGCCCCACTTTGGGTGTAGAGAATACTTAAAAATAAAATCTTTAAAAAAAAAAAAAAGAATGTTATCCATGCTGAATGCCAACTTGGATGCAGAAGTTGTCATAAAAAGGTTTTTTATTTTCCCAATTCTTCTATCTCATAGAATTCAGCTTTTCCTATATTCAAGTGAGAGATTGACTTAAATATATGTCTATTGTTTTTAATTGTTTAAGAGAAATCAAAGGCTGAATTTGCTTACCCCTTGGTTTTTGTATTGTAGTATGTGTGACTCCTCTATAATTCTTATATTCTATCTTTATGTTATTATTAAATGTGTACATATTTCATCTCTTCTAATTAAAATGTTACTCAAGTTTTTCTACTTTCAAAATTGTAATGAGAATACTTTGCTCTTCTATTAGATTGTAAGAAAAAATAACATGTCATACCAATCTTGAAATTTCCTAGTATGGCTTTTACACAGATTTATAAATCACACTAGTTAGAGCAGATTATAAACAAACACAATTTAAATGTGTGATACTTATTGCTGAGAGAAATTAAAGGAGATTTAAATAAATGGATATATTATGTACATGATTGGAAAATTCAGTATTGTTTTGTTGTTAGCTCTTTCTAAATTGATCTATAGATTCAATGCAATTCCAATCAAAATCCCAATAGGCTTTTTATTGGAAAGTTTATCTAAAAGTTATGTGATGAACCTAGGATAGCCAAAACAGTTTTGAAAAAGAACAGAGTTGAAGAACTGAGACTCCATGATTTTAAGACTCTCAGTATGGGTACAGTAAACAAGACACATAGATCATTGAAACAGACTAGATTCCAGAAATATACCCACACAAATATGGTCAAGTGATTTTTAACAAAGATTTCACAACAGTTCCATGGTGAAAGGGAAAATGTGCTGAAATAACTAGATATTTTGAATCTCATGCCTTACCTCATCTTATTCTCAAAAAATAATTTGTGGTGGATTATAAAGCTAAGGCTTCAAGAAGAAAAGAGGAAATATCTTCATGACCTTAGGGTAAGCAAAGTATATCTTAGGACCCAGAAAGTGCTAACTCCTAAAAGAAAAATCAGTAAGTTGTACATAATAAAAATTTTTAAACTTCTACTCAACAAAAGACATGGTTAAGAAAATGAATAGATAAGGCCATATACCAGGAGAATGTATTTGTATAATCATATCTCATGAAGGACTTATAGCTATAATATATTTTTTAAAAACCAAAAATAAAACCCTACAACTCATTTATAAAAGACAATTCAAATAAAAATGAGCAAAATACTTTAACAGACACATTACAAGGAAAGGTATATGAATGGGCAATAAGTACACGGAAAAATGTTCAAAATCATTAGTCATCAGGAAAATGCAAATTAATACAATAATAAGATACCATCACAAACTTCTAAAATAGCTAAAATTAAAGACTGACAAAATATTTGTATAGATGTGGAGTAACTGGAACTCTGGTTCAATCACTTTGGAAACTTTGGCAATTTCTAGTAAAATTAAAGATACATCATCTGTATGACCCAGAAATTTCACTTCTAGGTATTTATCCAAGAGAAATAAAGTCTTATGTGTATGAAAAGAGTTGTACAAGAATGTTCATAGCAGCTTTAAAATAGCCCCAGATTGTGCCTGTGTGGCTTGGTCAGTTAAGCATCTACCTTGTGCTCAGGTCTTGATCCCAGGGTCCCGGGCTTCTCCCTCTGCCCCTCTCCCCAGCCCCCCGCCCCTCTCCCTGGCTCTCCACCCCCCACCTGTGCTCGCCCACCCTCTCTCTCTCTCTCTCAAATAAGTAAATAAAATCTTTTAAAAATAAAATAAAAATAGCCCCAAACTGGAAACAACCCAAATATCTACCAGCCCATGAATAGTTACACAAATTGTAGTATATTCATAAAATGAAATACTGCTCATAATTAAAAGGAACAAATTATTACTATATAAAACATGAATCTCAAAAACTTAATGCTGAATGAATGAAGTCTGACACAAAAGACTATGTACTATATAAATTTCATTTATATGAAGTTCTAAAGTAGGCAGATCTAAAATTAAACAATCAGGACGGTGGTTGCCTCTGGGAGCATGCATTGACAAGAAAAAGGCACAGAGAATACTCTTGGGTGAGGGAGATAGATCTTGATATGGGTATGTGTTACACAGCTATGCATATGCATATGTATGTGTGCATACACAGCTATATGGGTATGTCAAAACACATTGAATTATATACTTAAGATCTGTATATTTCACTGTAAATTACACCTCAATAAAAAATTAGAAAAATAATGTGCTTTTCTGGGAAATGCTGCTTTAATGTTGAGTTATGTTTAATTATTATTTGGGACTACTTCTAAGAAGGGTGATGGCTTAAGCACTAACATTTGGATATCCTTTATGGAAACTGACCAAATGGCCAATGGCATATAAAATCGAGGAACCACCTAACCTGAGTAGTACATAGTGTCCAAAGATGGCCCTCAAATAATCCTGCCCTTCCCTGTACCTGCATGCAGCTACTTCCATCAGAAGGGAGAGCTTATGTCTCCTCTTGAATCTGATGTGGGCCTGTAACTGCTTCATCTAATTGAACGCAGAAAAGTAACATCCTGGGATCTCTGAACCAAGGCATTAATAAGCCTCTGCTTCCTCCCTCTAAAACCCAGTGGCTATGCGCTGAGGAAACTTGAGTGAAGTGGAAAGGCCCATGTGGCAAAGGATAAAGGGCCCCAGCTAACAGTCCCAGCTGAGCTCCCATGTGACAGCCAGCACCAACCTGGAACCATCTTGGAAAAGGATCCCCCAAGCCTCAGTCAAACCAACCTTACTAATGCCATATGAAGCAGAGATAAGCTGCCCCACTGAGCCCTGCCCGAGCTACAAAAATGATTATTGCTTTAAGTTACTAAATTTTGGAGTTGTGTATTACATAGCAACTGATAATTAAAAACAACTTGCATTAATACTGGGATAAGAAAGATACCACCCACATGGCACAAATTCCAAGGAATTCCTCCCACATGGTATATATGGAACCAGATCAAAGGAGGACATGTAGGGCTTGCTCATAATTCCTTTTCCTGAGGAAGGAGTGTTGGACTTCAGAGAGTGAAGTTCTGATGAAATGCTTCACACAAACCCTTTAGGATTTAGGTTGGGGTTGCATAAATATAGATTAATTTGGGGCGAATTGTCATCTTTGTCATATTGAGTCTTCCTATTGAGGAACATCGTAGTGTCACTTGATTTACTCAAGTCTGTATGTGTGTGTGTGTGTGTGTATTTGTCAGTAAACGTTGAAATTTGTTAACTTTTCTGGTGGTTCATCCTAACAGAGGATCTTTAGGCAAATCTTGGGCAAATCTTTTGGGCTCAAAGAAGAGGTAAAAGTTTGTATTTTCTTTGGTGATTTTGCAAGATTTAGAGTATAAACAGCTTGTTTGAAGTAGGGAGGAAGCTATCTCAGAGAATTTCAATGATGTGCCAATTGGTTGCTTCTCAAGGTTTCTTCCTTGGTACTGCCCCACCCCCATCCCCACCTTCCCACACTCTCCCTGGCAACAGGCACCAATCCTTTTAGAGCTTCACTCCATCAGTCCCCTTTGTGCTCCCCTTCGTAGGGGCAGGTTGAATGAGCGGCTGTTCTGGCTAACAGCCCTGCAGCTCTGCAACCTTCACTCGCCGTGTGAGGGTTTGGGTTCTGTCATGGACACCATTACTTATTTCCCAAGCAGGCTTTTCCTTTTTCATTTACTGAATTTCAGGCTGCTCATTCCATGTCCCCCCCCCCCCCCCCCTCTGGTCTTATTTGCACATTGTCTTGTAGAAATTGCTCTGGTCCACACCTTCTCTTTTTCCGTCCCTTAAACAGAATTGTTGCTATGTTTGTGTTATACTGGTCATTTTAATGACATTTGAAAGCACCTCTCTGAAATGGGAGATTTCAGAATTATCTTTCTTAAGCAGATATCTGATTATAACCGAACTTTAATGGTTCTGTGAACGCTCAGATGGTAATCTTAATGTCTCATCTGAGCATTCAGGACTCCTCAGCGTTTCACTCTAGCTCACATTCTTACTGTGGGCTTTTATGTATCTGATATTTTGACCATTACCATTTCTAGAAAATACCCACAGTTTGCCATCTTGGGCCTTTTTATTGATTTCCTGACCTGAAATGTCCATTCATTTATCATATAGTTGTTGACTGCCTTCCACATACCAAACACTGTAAATAGTAATATTGTCATTTTAAACCAATCATAGACCTTGGAAGGTAATATTTTCTTTGATCAAAACTATATTTTGTGTGTTCAGATGCTTAAAAATATCAAATTGTAAACTGTGACAGTATGTGGAGCCCATCTCTTGACACATGAGCTGAGTTAGTGCCCGTGGTCCACATGTAAGAAAGTGAGCTAAACTGTCACCCTGAACCAGATCATGATGCACTAGGAGGTGAAGGCATGAGCAGTGTCAGCTAATGATTAATTAGAGTCAGGAAGGGGCACCTGGGTGGCTCAGTCGGTTAAGCGTCTGCCTTCAGCTCAGGTCATGATCCCAGGGTCCTGGGATCGAGTCCCGCATCAGGCTCCTTGCTCAGTGGGGAGCCTGCTTCTCCCTCTCCCTCTGTCCCTCCCCCTGCTTGTGCTCTCTCTCTCTCTCTCTCTCTGATAAATAAATTTTAAAAATCTGAAGGGAAAAAAAAGTCAGGAAATAACACTGAAGAAGTCTGTGGGTTTGTAGTGAAGACTAATTCTGTAAATAACAGGGAACAGACAGCATGGCAAGAGATACGGTGGATTCTATCTTTGACTAATTATAGATGCCAGATGCTATGACGGATTGTTGGTGTCCCCTCCCCTCCACCCCCAAAAATTCATACACTGAAGTCCTCATCTCCAGTGTGATGATATTAGGAGGTAAGGCCTTTCATAGGTGATTGGGTCATGAGAGCAGGGACCTCAGGAATGAGATTAGAGCCCTTATAAAAGGGACTCCAGAGCTCTCCCTTGCCCTTTCTGCCATGTGAGGACACAGCAAGAGATGCCTATCTGTGAACCAGGAAGCAGGTCCTCGCTGGACACCAAATCTACTGGCGCCTTGATCTTGAACTTCCCAGCCTCCAGAACTGTGAGCATTAAATATCTGTTGTTTCTAAGCCATTCATTCTATGGATTCTATGGTGTTTTCCTATAGCAGCCCCAAAAGAACTAAGACAAAAAATGGGTACTGAGAAGTGGGGTGCTGCTATAACAAATACCTAAAAATGTGGAATTGGCTTTGGAACTGGGTAATGGGCAGAGACTGGAAGGATTTTGAGGTGCATGCGAGAAAAATCCCGTGTTGCCATGAATGGGCCACTAAGGGTGATTCTGGCTGGTGAGAACTTGGAAAGAAATGAGAACTGTAGAGGGAGCTTCCATCCAATTAGAGAATACCCAAGTAATTTGGAAAAGAAATGTGGATAGTAGAGGCCATTCTGAAATGAGGACCCTGTTATTGGAAACTGGAGGAAAGGCAGTCTTTGTTATAAAGTGGCAAAGAATTTGGCTGAATTATGTTCATGTTCTAGTTTTGTTCCACCTTCCACATTCCCAACTGGTCTCCTTGCCTCTACCTACCACCTCTCATGCATCCTACACATTGCCACCAGAATGATCTTTCTAAATTAAATTATAAAATCTTCTGCTTCAGAGCCTTGCATAATATTCACTGCCATCTTGTCAAACTCTTTAATATGACCTTGCCTTGATTTTGCTCTCTGGTCTTCACTCTATGTCCTTCACTGTGCTCCTTGTTAACCTGCTATAGAGAATAGGTTGTAGTTCACAGATTGCATCATGTTATTTAATATCTCTGTGACTTTGAACATTCTGTTTCTTCTAGAATTCTCTTCCTCTCCTTTCTTGCCTTACTTTTTTTTTAGAGATTTTTATTTGAGAGAGAGTACAGAGCATGCGCATTGAGGGGGGGAGGGGGGAGTGGCAGGGGCGCGGTGAGGAGCAGAGGGAGAGGGAGAAGCAGGGTCCCGCTGAACAGGGAGCCTAACACGGGACTCAATCCCAGGACCCCAGGATCATGACCCGAGCCAAAGGCAGATGCTTAACCAACTGAGTCACCCAGGAGCCCCACCTTACTAACTCTTTAATGTTCTTTGAGGATTCATTTCAGTGCCATCACCCTTCAGGAAGTCCTCCCTTATCATCCCAGGCTAAATTAAGTGTCTTCATTTGATTCTACTTCTAGAATACTCTAGTGCATGATTATATTTACATCATACTATTCCTTAATCTGTTATTTAAATTTTGGTCTGCTTCAGCGTACCTACAGTGTATCAGGCACCATACTAAATGTAAGTGGTAAAGTAATGATCAACAAGACACAGTTATGCCCTTAGGGAGCTCAGAGACTAAAAAGAAGATGGACATTAAGCAAGGAATTGTAAGTGCTCCAAAAGAGAACTCGATATTCAATGGTAAGTGTAACAGGAAGACCTGGGAGATCAAAAATCTTTAGGCTCAGACATTTCTATCCTTCCATTAGACCATTAGCAGCTTGAGATCAGGGAGAACTATGTTGGTTGTGATGGGCACTTGAAAGAGGCTCGTGAGTGAATACAAATGTTTCATGATGGAAGGCTCTTTATTTCATGAGGCAGCAGATTACATTTTTAGACTGCTCTAATATTTTTTCTTTTACTGAACTGAAAGATCTCTCCAAAACTTCTACTCATTGTTCTTAGTTATGGACTCTGAAGGAGCTCAGGGTAAGTTTATTCTTTCTTCTATGCAGTAGCCTTTCAAATATTTTAAGATAGTTATATGGCCTCGTACATACTCTGTTTTGGGCAGGTGTGGGGTGGGGTGGAGTATGGTGGTGAAATATTCTTCCCTTCTTTCAATTAAGAGAAGAAAATATTGGTACTAACTTTGTGACTATCTGTTGAAGAGATGATGGATTGAACACAAGCATTCACCTTTGCCACCTCTCCAAATCCCATTAAAATGACCTTAAAGGATGTTTAAAAAGGCATAAATGTCTCATATTCAAAGTGAACAGGGAGAGAACAACAGCAAAAAATTTGGGAAGCTGGAGAGAGGATGGACTGGGGTAAGTCCTCACTTGTCATAATCATATTATATACAGGAAAGCAGAACTATCAGCAGGCCGTGGAGGAGCCCCAGAAGTGAGCCATCTTGCACCACAGACCTCCCAGAGGCATAGAAATTGGCAGTACCAAGTGTATGAAGCATAACTTTTATTCTGATGTTTTGACATCTGAGGCCTTACTGATAGTGGGGAGACCACCCCTCCCAGGGCTCCTCTCCCCCCCACTTCTAAGGGGTTCTTACATTCTGGGTCAACATTCTCCTGCCCCAATCATCCCGGGCCAAGTATGGACCCTTAAGGACAGTCCCTATGCCCCATAGCCTGCTGAAATTATTTAAACTAGCCAGTCCTTCGCCCGCTTACCCTGCCTCTCCCAGTCCTCTCGTGAAATTGCAGTAAAGGGTGCTTCTCCCTTGCTCCCTCTGTCATCTGCCCAACCCTGGTGTTTCCCCTGTGGCTCTTTGAGGTGTGGCAGGCTTCCTTCTGGAAATGGTGAATAACAAACTAACGTTTCAATGGCAATTATCTCCTGATCTAAATAATAAAAAGACCTAAATTTTAAAAACCAAGAATCTCTGATAAAGAAGGGTAAAGCAGGAGGAATGTTTGCAAGTTTTTATAAGAAGCATTAGATACTCCGGCTCTCGTTTGCTATCTCTCTACTCCCCCAACCCTTGCCTACCACCACGTATAGCCCGTCAACTGCCCCTCTTCCTCTACAGTAGATTTTGTTTGCTTTCTGAATAAATGTGGACCAGAGGGAGTTCCAGGCTCGGCTAGATGAGGCTACCACACTGAAAACAAGACTAGTAAGTACAAGTCTACATACTGAAGGGAGAAACTCTAGATCCACTCAGCTCCAAGATCCGTAGCAAGCAGGCTTGGAGCCTCCACATACAACACTGGAAATGCTTTCTCTGGAAATCTAAGAAGCCCCGAAGAAAAGGCCTAAAGATACTGATAACTGGGGGTCTCCCCAGGAATCACCTCAACCGGATCCCTAGTTGACAAAGGCCTGCTCATGCACACACAAAGCTTCAAGTCAGGTTTGAATGTTCCGCTCTTAAATGTGAATGAATTGTCAAGGATCCCCATACTTTTGAACAAAGCCTCCACCATCAAAGACAGGGACAAAATCCAAGGGTAAGCTAGAGCTTAGAGAAAACAGAAACTAAGAGGGAGAATAAAAGTTAAAAACAAAAAACCACACACAACAGCTCATTAAAATCTACAGAGACATAATACAAAAATAACACACCCGTGAAACAACAGATGAGTAAAAAAAGGAAAATTATGAGAACAAAAAAGAATTCTTGGAAACTTAAAATAGTATTAAAAGGGGCACCTGGTTGCCTTGATTTCCGCCGGAGTCATGATCTCCAGGTCATGGGATTGAGCCCTGCCTTAGGCTCCTCGCTGGCTGGAGCCTGCTTGGGATTCTCTCTCTTTCTCCCTCTGCCCCACCCCCCACATTTGCACATGCACACTCCCTCTAAAAAAAAAGGGGGGAAAGGAAAGGAAAAAAAAGTAGAAAAGCTTTGTCTTTAAAAAGAATAATAATAGGGGGCGCCTGGGTGGCTCCGTCAGTTGAGTGTTCAACTCTGATTTCAGCTCAGGTCATGATCTCGAAATTCTGAGATCGAGTCCCAAGTCGGGGGGGCTCAGTGCTCAGCGTTGAGTCTGCTTGTCCCTCTCCCTCTGCTCCTCCCCCCTGCTCTCTCTCACTCTCTCTCATAAATAAATAAAATCTTTTTTTAGAAAAAGTAATAATAGTATTAACAATAACTGGTTCTTCATTTGGTTTGGTACAATGTTCATGCTAATTAAATGAGATCTGACATATTAATGTCCAGAGCATAGTTTGGCACATCATAAATGCTCAATAAATAATGATTTCTTTCTTCTAGTATCTCTAAATGGAAGTACCTCAAACTTCCTTTATGTCAAAATACAGTAAAAGCCTCTAATAAAAGCATTAAAAATTTCCTGCCAATAAATTATAATACTATATTGTGTTAACAAATAAAAAAGAGGGGCGCTTGGGTGGCTCAGTCGTCAAGCGGCTGCCTTCGGCTCAGGTCATGATCCCAGGGTCCTGGAATCGAGTCCCACATCGGGCTCTCTGCTCAACGGGGAGCCTGCTTCTCCTGCTCCCACTCCCCCTGCTTGTGTTCTCTCTCTCTGTCAAATAAATAAAATAAAATCTTTAAAAAAAAAAACAAAAAAGGGAAATGTTTTGATTTTGTTTTGTCTACCAACAAATATTCCTTGAGGGAATTATTATAATATAATTAGGTTACTTCTAATCACAACTGAGAAAAATTATAGTTGCGTAGCTACAACATGGAAATCAAATAACTTACAATTGACTTAAATTGTTTCATGTTTTCCTAAACCAGTATGATGGTTACCAAATCAAAAGGGAAAACATGCTAATCATAGCATAAGCTTTTTTCCTAATATGGTGTAAACAATTATAAAGTTCTTACTGTATGACATCTTAGGGTGTGTATTTTCTTAACACTCGAGGAAGATTAGTAACAAATCATGTGCCTGTTTGTGTGTGTGTGTGTGTGTGTTAAACCAAGTTGTTGCCCAGACTTTATTTATGAGCCCTGAAAAAGCCCAGGCTCTTTACATTGTAATTTAGCCATGATGTAATCTGATCTGTATTTGTACCTGAAGTGATCACAGGCAATCTCACAGTGACGTTTGCCTTGAGTTTTGTTTTAGGAATGATTTCTTATGGAAAAGAACTAGAAATTCTGTTTTAAATATCTTTTATGAACCTCATAGATATTCTCAAACAATATGATATTATTTGTTCCAAAACCCACATTTCCCAGCTTGGTATCAGCCAAATACCATCTACCAAGGCCAGCCACCTGTAAAACAAAAGACATTCTTAGAAGGTTCCTAATGTTCAGTCTGCTCTCATCTGCAGTCTGTAAGTCACCATTTCACATTTTTACACTTTCCAAATGTCAGTATTACATATGCTCTGAAAATGCAAATGGTGATAAAAATGCAAATGGTAGTGGTCATTCACCACTGAATATTTTCCCCTTATTAATTGACTGGGAACAGGAAAAGAAACTGTGCTGGGGAGATGAGAAGGACAAGGGTGTGTGTGTGTTTGTGTGTGTTTGTGTGTGTGTGTGTGTAATGGTGGTGGCTGTAGACAGAATTGAGACAGAATAGGATGCTTGTACAAGTGGGGAACAGGGATGAAGGATGTAGAAAGGAATGGTGCTGGTCCCCTAAGATAAAGATTAAGAGAGCATGCATGTTAGGGGCGCCTGGGTGGCTCAGTTGGTTAAGCAACAACCTTCGGCTCAGGTCATGATCCCAGGGTCCTGGGATGGAGCCTGCTTCTCCCTCTCCATCTGCCTGCCACCCCCCTGCTTGTGCTCTCTCTCTCTTTCTGTCAAATAAATAAAATCTTAAAAAAAAAAAAAAGAGGGGGGCGCCTGGGTGGCTCAGTTGGTTAAGCGACTGCCTTCGGCTCAGGTCATGATCCCAGGGTCCTGGGATCGAGTCCCACATCGGGCTCCCTGCTCGGCGGGGAGCCTGCTTCTCCCTCTCCCACTCCCCCTGCTTGTGTTCCTGCTCTCGCTGTCTCTGTCTCTGTCAAATAAATAAATAAAATCTTTAAAAAAATAATAATAAATAAATTTTTAAAAAAAGAGGGTATGTTAATAGAATATTAGCACAGATGAAGAGGTTAAATTCTATTTTAAGGGTGCCAGGGTGGCTCAGTCAGTTGAGTGTCTGTTTTTGGCTCAGGTCATGATCCCTGGGTCCTGGGATCGAGCCCCACATCAGGCTCCCTGCTCAGTGGGAAGCCCGCTTCTCCTTCTCCCTCTGCCCCCGCCCCACTTGTGCTCTCTCTCTCTAGCTCTGCTCTTTCTCTCAAATAAATAAAATAAAATCTTTTTTAAAAATTCTATTTTAAAACTCATTGTGCACAATGAGGCACACAGTGGTAGGCTCACAAGCTATTCCCTTCTGTATCATTTGAATCTAGCTAATATAATGGGGAAACACAGATACCTCAATCACCTAAGAAAACCTTTCTTGACTTCCCTGATCTTCCCAATTATATTCTTTTCTTCCAAGTGTTTTTTGAGGTTGCATTTTAAATGTATTTGTGTAATCCTTTTATTTTATTATTCTCACCCACTAGACTGTAAGTACCCTAAGGAGAAGCACTTTGTCTTTTGTGGCTCACGGTTGTATCCCAGTATGGTTAGGGGCCTAGCACATAGCAGATGGATCTCCACGAATACAGTTGACCCTTGAATAATATGGGGATTGGGGTGCCAACCCCCCATGCAGTTGAAAATCCACATTTTGACTCCCCCAAAACTTTACTAATAGACTAACAGATAAAAAATAGTTAACATATGTTGTATGCTATACAGTATTACATACTGTATTCTTATAATAAAGCAAGCTGGAGAAAAAAATGTTATTAAGAAAATCATAAGGAAGAGAAAATACATTCACAGAACTATACTGTAAAAGATTTGTGTGTTATTCTGTTATTTTTGGTTGGAATGTTCTCTATATATCTAAGTCCATTTGGTAATGTGTCATCCAAATACATTGTTTCCTTATTGATTTTCTGTCTGGATGATCTATCCACTGATGTAAGTGGGGTATTAAAGTCCCCTACTATTATTGTATTACTGGCAATTTCTCCTTTTATTTCTATTGATATTTGCTTTACGTGTTTAGGTGCTCCAATGTTGAGTGCATAGATATTTATAGTTGTTATATCCTCTTGTTGGATTGATCCCTTTATCATTACGTAATGCCCTCTTTGTCTCTTGTTACGGTCTTTGTTTTAACATATATTTTGTCTGGCACAAGAATTGCTACCAGCTTTTTTTCCCCACTAACATTTCATGGGATATCTTTTTCCATCCTTTCACTTTTAGTCTGTGTGTCTTTAGGTCTGAAGTGAGTCTCTTGAAGGCCCCATATATATGGATCTTGTTTTTTTATCCATTTGAGGAATGATCTTTGAATAGCGTAACAGGAGTCTGAGGAAAACAACACTACTTAAGTAGATTTTTTTTTTTCTTGTTTAATTAGAAAAGGTAATGAAGGGGCGCCTGGCTGGCTCAGTCAGGAGAGCATGGGACTCTTCATCTTGGGGTCATGAGTTTGAGCGCCATGTTGGGTGCAGAGATTACTTAAATAAATAAAACTTTAAAAAAAAGTAATGAAGTCTTTTGTTTTACATATATATATTAAAAGATTATTTACTTAGAGAGAGAGAAAGACAGCTCAAGGAAGGCGAGGAGCAGAGGGAGAGAGAGAATGCCAAGCAGACTCTGCGCCAAGTGTGGAGCCGGGCACAGAGCTTGATTCTGCAACCCCGAGATCATGACCTGAGCGGAAATCAAGAGACTGATGCCCAACCGACTGAGCCACCCAGGTGCCCCTTGTTTTATTTTATGGACAACAACTACTGATACATTTGTCAAAGGGGCCACATTTATAATAAGAAAACAATGAGGGAAAAGAAAGAATTCATCTAATAAATAAACTAAAAATTAGTAACTAAATTAATAACTAAAAATTGATAAACTTAATAAACCATCAAAATCTATATTTTTAGCTTTCTTGTCACTATGCATGGCCCTGCCCATTGGGTAAACATTTAGTTGATTAGGAGGGTTTCTCAAAGTTTTGCTGTTGGTTAATGCTTCAAATATTATATATCTCCTTTTATAGAATAGAGGCATTTCACTGAGGTTATTTGAAATAATTACATTTGAAATAACATCCTCCAGAGGCTGGAGGTAGTCCAAACACTGAGAATCAAAAAAAGAGTGGAAAATTCATGGGGTGCCTGGCTGGTTCAGTAGCAAGAGCATGCAACTCTTGATCTCAGTCAGGGTCATGAGTTTGAGTCCCATGTTGGGTGTAGAGATTAAAAAAAAAAAAAGAACGGAATATTCATATGTAGCAGATAGATTGAAAGGTAAGTTTACAAGGGGACTCATTTGTAAGTTTATAATTTACGTAATTCATTCTTTCATTTAGTTAGCCATTTCCTGCCTTGTCTCACAAAGAATTAGAGGTAGTTCTGAAATAAATGAAGATTACATTATAAGTAATTTTAAGATCTGGGTTAGCTAAAAGGTAACTAAAAGGAGAAAGCCAAGACCTAGAAAAAAATTTACAGAATATAAAAATGAAGACAAAAAGGACAAATGATGTTGTATTAGCTAAGCTTTATAAATGTTTGGAAGTTAAATTTCATGTTTGTTGGCTATTACATTTTCTCCAAGCTATTAAAGAATGCAGCCATAACGTAACACTCTCCAAATGTTATGGCTGCATTCTTTAACAGCTTATCAAGTCTTCATGTTATGTAATAAACAGATTTTTAAATTTGTTTTTAATTGTTTTCTGACTTTAAATGTAGTATATACTCATTATAGTGTTAAAAACAAGACAACAGACCCCAAATCATATCATTTATGCTAAGCCCCATGTCACCAAACCTTAAAAATTTCAGCTCTCCCAGAAATGGAATCTTAAATCAGTCAGTCACTCAGGAATCACCTGATCAGCACTAGTTACATAATCTGCCTGATAGACCCCTGCCCCCGCCAAAGGAAGGTAATCTTGCAATAACCAATCTGCTTCTTTGCCTAGGATAACTTCCTTTTCCCTACTCCCTTCTGACTATGAAAGTCTTTCATTTTGTACAGCTCTTTGGAGCTCCTTTCTCTCTGCTGGATTGGATGCCGCTTGATTCATGAATCACTCAATAAAGCCGGTAAGATCTTTAAAATTTACTCATTTGGGGGCGCCTGGGTGGCTCAGATGGTTTAGCGTCTGCCTTCGGCTCAGGTCATGATCCCAGGGTCCTGGGATCAAGTCCCACATCGGGCTCCCGGCTCAGCGGGGAGCCTGCTTCTCCCTCTGACCCTCTCCCCTCTCATGCTGTTTCCCTCTCACTCGCTCTCTAAAAAATAAATAAAATCTTTAAAAAAAAATAAAAAATAAATAAATAAATACAATTTACTCATTTGGGGCACCTGGCTGGCTCAGTTGGTAGAGCATGTGACTCTTGATCTTGGGGTCATGAGTTTGAGTCCCACGTTGGGCATACAATTTACTTAAAAAAAGAAGAAAAGATTTGGATATGTCAATTATACTTCAAAAAAATTGAAAAAAAAATTTACTCAGTTGAATTTTTTTAACAATCTATAATTATATACTTAGATATTGAAACTTTAAACTTCATATACCATGGAACCTAAAGAAAAATAACAGTTAAAGTCTATTTTTCTTCATTAACTTTCTCTTCCCCACCACCTACCCTGCTCTGTGAGGGAGGAGGAAGGAGATGTAGACATACCGTAAAGGGGACTAAAGTAGTAGAAAGAAGACCTGTGTCCACTCTGGGCATTGCTTCTAGCAGTGCTGGGCCATGGGTGGTAAATAGGTTCATCTCTTTAAGCCGGATCTCTCTGATAGAAGCTGTGTGGAGTGCTCCAGTCAGAAGGGTCTGGGGCCACATCTGGATTTAGCAGGAAAGCATGCCATGACTGATGAACACCAGGGGCCACCCTATATCGTATTATTAAACTTAACCAATGCCCTTATTTGCCTTGGAGTATAATGAATATGTGAACTAGATTGACCTAGATTACTTATATATAGTGCTTGCAACTCTAATATTCTATTAAGTAAAGAGAAATCACGGTGGACATTTTCAGGACTGTTTTAGAATATAGGTTTTAGTATTATGTAGGTATGGCAAGGCCAATAGATCAGGAGATGAATGCCATAGAAAAAATAATTTGTTATACTCATAGATCCCTCTAAGCGGAAGGGCCGTGCCATGCCACCAGGGGTGGGGCTCCCAGGAAGCACCAGTGTCAGCCAGGAGGCAGATGGAGTAGGGGGACAATGAGCAAGAGCCTTTATTGTGGTTTCCACTGGAAGAAACAGGGTAGGCTGGGTAAGCAGGTTTAGGATTGGTTAGTTTGAAGAATTTCCGTGGGCTCTGGTGCACAGGAGTTGTCCTTCATTGTGTGGTCGCTGGCCCTGGGGTAATTAGGGCAGGTGGATAGTAGCCCTGAGTGTGGGAGCTGATAGAGGAGGTAGTTGGGGATGTGGGCTCTGGATTGGTTGCTTTGCACTTGAAAGGTTAGCTGGAGCGGTAGACTGTAGACTGTTTACTATCTCTAGGAATTGGCTAGCTCTGGGAGGGGCAGTCTCTCCAGGGTCAGCAAGTCTCCAGATCTCAGAGCATTCCAATACAGAAAATAAAGAAGACATTTTCAGAAAATTAATTCTCGTTTGCATTTCATTTAGGTAAATACAGTGTTCCTTACTGCTATGAATCTCCTTTTGATTTAGGGGAAAAAATATAAGTAATAACTAATGAGCTGTTCTTTTTCTTTTTTTTAAAGATTTTATTTATTTATTTGAGAGAGAATGAGAGACAGAGAGCATGAGAGGGAAGAGGGCAGAGGGAGAAGCAGACCCCCCACTGAGCAGGGAGCCTGATGCGGGACTCGATCCCGGGACTCCAGGATCATGACCTGAGCCGAAGGCAGTCGCTTAACCAACTGAGCCACCCAGGCGCCTGAGCTGTTCTTTTCCAAATGGAAGAGTGCTCAGGCATCTGAAAGCAGTATCTCCCCATTTTGGTATTATAATAGCACTTTTTTGCTAGTTGTTAATGTTAACAAGTTATTGATTCTGTCATTGAATATTTTCAGAGTATTGTTCACAGTTTATGTTTAGACGGCAAAATCTAACCAATCAGTTTATGACTGCCCATCTGGTGACCAGACATCATGATAATCTTCCCAAAAAGGAAAGACAAACAATATCAGAGGTTATTATGTCTTTTTGTTAGCTCCTTTATGCCTTTTTCTTTTTTCTTTCTTTTTTTTTTTTTAAAGATTTTATTTATTTATTTGAGAGAGAGAGAGTGAGAGAGAGAGCACATGAGAGGGGGGAGGGTCAGAGGGAGAAGCAGACTCCCCGCTGAGCAGGGAGCCCGATGCGGGACTCGATCCAGGGACTCCAGGATCATGACCTGAGCCGAAGGCAGTCGCTTAACCAACTGAGCCACCCAGGCGCCCGCCTTTTTCTTTTTTCTAAAAAAAGATTTTTAAAAAAAAATTTAAAGATTTTATTTGAGATTGAGAGAACATGAGTTGGGGGAAGAGCAGAGGGAGAAGGAGAAGCAGGCTCCATCCCAGGACCCCGGGATCATGACCTGAGCCAAAGGCGGACGCTTAGCCGACTGAGTCACCCAGGCGCCGCCCTACCTTGTTTTTATAAACAACCATATAGAACTATGCCGCTTCCTAGTTCTGCTCTTCAGAGTCTTTAAAATCTCTCCAGATTCATATTCACAGTAGAGAACATTTGGTTGGCTCAGGTTGGCTCACCTTGTCCGACCACTGTGATTAGGAAGTGATGAAGCAATTAGTCCCTCTATATACATCCAAGCTTCATGTCATATACAGACTAACACCATTAAAACAAAAATGGAAATATAAAAAACAGAAAGAGAGCAGTAATTGCATCAAACTAATAGGATGACTATGATAGAACTTTAAATTAAGCACTGCAGGGGCACCTGGGTGGCTCAGTCAGTTAAGCATCCAACTCTTGATTTCAGCTCAGGTCATGATCTCAGGGTCCTGGGATCGAGCCCCATGTCTGGCTCCCTACTCAGTGGGGAGTCGGCTTGTCTCTCCCTTTCCCTCTGTCCCCTCTCTCTCTCTCAAATAAATAAACAAATCTTTAAATTAAGCACTATGATGTCTAGGATCCAACCTAAAAAAGGAAAAAGAATAATTATTAACACTTCTTTGAAGGTATGGTATAGATAGTTTCAAATTTGTAGTAGCAAGAATTGGCACTGAATAATTGTTCCTTGGATGTCCTGTTACTTAGTTCATTTACTGGTACTTGAAAGTTAGGAAAATTAAAGTGGAAGTTCCTGTGTCCTCTTGTCTAACTATCCCATATACCATCCTAAATCCCGACCTCTACATCCTAAATATATATATATATATATATATATATTTTTTTTTTTTTAGTAAGCTCTAGGCCCAATGTGGGACTGGAACTCACAACCCCAAGATCCAGAGTCACATACTATACCGACTGAGCCAGCCAGCTGCCCCTCCTAACTAATTTTTTTTTTTTTTAAAGATTTTATTTATTTGAGAGCGAGAATGAGAGACAGCATGAGAGGGAGGAGGGTCAGAGGGAGCAGCAGACTCCCTGCCGAGCAGGGAGCCCGATGCGGGACTCGATCCCGGGACTCCAGGATCATGACCTGAGCCGAAGGCAGTCGCTTAACCAACTGAGCCACCCAGGCGCCCCCTAACTAATTTTTAACTTTACTTTATATTTCACACATCTTCGACATAGTGACCCTGAGTAAATACTTTGTTGAATTAAATAATTAAATGCAATAGTATCTTTGGAAGCCGAAGCATAATTGTCTTAGATTAATTATTTTCCATATTTTGAATATTAGTTTGTGGGTTTTTAAAAAATATTTGCTTATTTATTTTAGAGAGAGAGAGAGCAGGGGAAGGGGCAGAGGGAGAGACTCCCTGCTGAGTGAGGAGCCAGGGTGGGGCTTGATCTCCCGACCCTGAGATCATGATCTGAGCTGAAATCCAGAGTTGAATGCTTAACTGACTGAGCCACCCAGCTGCTCCTAGTTAGTGGGTTTTTTAAACCAGAGATACGAGTAAGGTCACTAAAAATGGAATTATGAATAAGCAGAGTGGGTGTGGTAGTCCCTTTTTCTGATGTAACTTTAGAGACACTATGAAGGCTCTTTTGCTCCATCTCTTTAAAAAAAAAAAAAAAAATTACTCCCTTAGTACTGGGATGATGTGGAAAACTAAATTGTGAGAGGTCCATTTCTTTGGTTTAATTCTACCTCCAGGCTGGCTACGTAACTGGCAGCTGCCAGTGCAAAATAAAACTGTGGAATCCCTTGTTCAAAGAGCAATGAAAAAGTGCCATTAAAGGAACTAAAATGTAAAGCTTTTTCCTTTAAAAAATGCTTATATTGCTTATGAAAAGTAATTGGGGAAATAGTGATAACTGAATAACAACATAACTAACAAAATTTAAAATAATATTTTTGATGTCATTTTATTATTGCAATACATAATATTTGATTAATGTGCTATCTTGATTGATCATAAGACTTTTCTTGCTCATATTTCTCCAAATACATTTATTAGGTCATTTAAATTTATACTTTTAACAACTTTATTTTCAATTGATATAATTGAAAGTAATACCAGTCACACTTGGCAAATGCAAGATCACACATATATTTTTATAATTTAAAATTTTGAGATCTGCTGATGCAACTGTTACTGGAGCTCTTATGAGTACTGGGGCACCTGGGTGGCTTGGTTGAGCAGCTGACTTTTTTTTTTTAAGATTTTATTTATTTATTTGAGAGAGAACAGGAGCAGTGGGGAGAGGGAGAAGAAGGCTTCCTGCTGAGCAGGGAGCTCATTGCAGGGCTCGATCCCAGGACCCCAGGACCCCAGGACCATGACCTGAGCTGAAGGCAGATGCTTAACCAACTGAGCCACCTAGACTCCCGGAACAGCTGACTCTTAATTTCAGCTCGAGGTTGTAGGATCAAGCCCCATGTCAGGCTCCATGCTCAGAGGGGAGTCTGTTTCTCTCTCTCCCTCTCCCCCCCCCACTCTGTCCCTACTCTGCTCTTGCGCACGTGTTCTTCTCTCTCAAATAAATCTTAAAAGAAGAGTATTTTATAGGCTGTGACATATTGGGATACATTTCTGATCAATTATTATCATTTATTTTTTTATTTTATCTTTTAAGTATTCTCTATACCCAAGGTCGTATTCAAACTCACAATCCCCAGATCAAGAGTCACATGCTCTACTCACTGAGCCACCCAGTTGCCCCTCTGATCAATTATATTGAATATAAAATTTAGTCCATCTAGACTTCATGATTCTCATGTCTGTGATACCATGATTTATAATAAGAAATATGTTTCGGGCGCCTGGGTGGCTCCCTGTTCGGCGGGAAGCCTGTTCTCCCTCTCCCACTCCCCCTGCTTGTGTTCCTGCTCTCGCTATCTCTCTGTCAAATAAATAAATTAAAAAATTAAAAAAAAAAAAGAAATATGTTTCTTTTGTCCTTATTCCAGGCACAGAGCTCCTAAAACCCTTGGAATTTCTTTTTAAGTAGGCTCCGCACCGAATGTGGGACTCGAACTCACAACTGTGAGATCACACATTGACTGAGCCAGCCAGGCACCCCACCCTTGGAATTTCCTAAATGATGAGAGAAACAAAGGTGTCTCTTGTTATGTTAATGAGGTGACATTTAGACCCCACTGAGGGGCAGGGGCTGAGTTGCCAGAAGCACCAACCTGTAATTAGAGGGTTAGAACCTTCAGCTCCGCCTCCTGACCTCTGGAAGTGGGAGGAGACTGGAGATTGAATCCGTCAACAATGGCTAAAGATTTAATCTGTTATGCCTGTGCAATGTAGCCTCCATAAAAAACCAAAATGGCGGGGTTGGAGAGTTCCCAGGTTGGCGAGCGCGTGTGGAAGTGCTGGGAGAGTGGCACTGGAGAGGGCACGGAAGCTCTGCGCCCCAGGACCTCATCCTATGAAGCTCCTCCATCTGGCTGTTCCTCAGTTACATCCTTTCATAAGGAACCGGTGACCTAGTAAGTAAAATGTTTCTCTGGGTTCTGCGAGCCACTCAGGCCAATTAATCGAACCCGAGATGGGGGTTGTGGGGAGCTCTGATTTATAGCCAGTTGGTCAGATGGACAGGTAACAACCCGGGCTTGCTGCAGACGTCTGAAGTGTGCATGTGTGTTGGACGTGGGGGGCAGTCTCACAAGACCAAGCTTGGTGGCATGTGGCAAGAAGCGCCCCCCAACATTGGAATTGCATCCAGGAGCCCACAGTCTGTGCATATACTTTTATTTTGTAATAATTACAGACAGAATTTACTACCTGAGAGCTGGCAGTTCCAGTTCCAGAGCCTCAGGTCAGAGAGTTAATGCTTGTGCCCCGCAGGAGGAACACGCTCAGAGGATGGACTGGTTTGGGGGATATACTGGCTGATACCCTCCCACTTTGGGTCCCAGCACTGTCCCCAAGTGGAGCCACTCTTCCTCTTTCCTCTGCTGCTTCTGCTACTACCTTTGCCATGGCCCATCTCTCATCACTTTGGAACCCTGAGGCACGCTGGTGCACACCATTCACTGGGATGCATGGTCTCGTGACTTGACTTCTGTGCTGCAGGCCATGCTCGGGGAGCTTACAGTTGTGTGCTCAACTGAGCTTACAGTTGTATGCTGCCCGGCCTCTCTCTGTTCTGCTGCTCACGTGCACACTCCATGCCCCATCACACCTCATTGGCAAAACCCAAGTTCAAAGATAAAATAATTTGAAGACATTGTCTTTCTGAAAGTGGAACCCAGGTCACACACCCATGAAGCCCAGTCTGCCTACGTCTTTGGCTTTAAAGATTAATTGCATCTGTCACCTCTGGAAGTGTGTGCCAGTCAACTCACAGGGCTGACTTTGCCTTCGGCTTGGTAACCAAATAACCAAGGACCGCTCCAGAAACTGCAGCAAGGCTCCATTTTTCATCTTTGCCTTGCTCTCTGCTCCCTCCCAGGTCTCAGTTTTGCAGGTTTGGGTCTAGATTCTCTAGCTCAGAGAGAACTGGCCAGTGCAGCTTCCTGGGTTAGCACAACCGCTGGGATCTCAGAGCTCAGAGGGTCAAATAGTAGCTCAGCAAGAACAGAATTACTGGGTCCTGAGTCCTGGGTGCCCTGGAGTGCAGGTGGAGGGAGTCGGGGCAGGGACAGAGGAGAGTGTGCCTCAAGTACTGGACGGGACTGTTGCTGTTTTACAGAATGCAGTGGAACAGAACTCTCTTTTTTTTAAAAAAGATTATTATTTATTTGACAGAGAGAGAGAGCAGGAGCAGGGGGAGGAGCAGAGGCAGAGGGAGAAGCAGACTCCCTGTGGAGCAGGGAGCCCGATATGGGGCTCGATCTCAGGACCTCGTGATCATCACCTGAGCTGTAGACAGATGCTTAACTGACTGAGCCACCCAGGCGCCCCAGAACATTGAATTTTTCATTCGTAATTACAATTACTGAGAAAGACGAGAATATTATTTCTAGCGTCATAGAAAACATATAAATCTAGTACTGGTTTTGTGTCAGAAGAGTCCTATCATTTTAGTGGTTGCTCACTTACTGTATCACATCTATATCTGTCTCTTTATATAATACTGTAAAAAATCTTAATTCTTGGGATGCTGGTGGCTCAGTTGGTTAAGCGTCTGCCTTGGGCTTAGGTCATGATCCCAGGGTCCTGGGATCGAGCCCCACATCAGGCTCCCTGCTCAGCGGGAAGCCTGCTTCTCCCTCTCCCACTCCCCCTGCTTGTGTTCCCTCTCTTGCTGTGTCTCTGTCAAATAAGTAAATAAAAAATCTTTAAAAAAAAAAAATAATGGAAAGTGGGGCTCTTGGGTGGCTCAGTAGTTAAGCGTCTGCCTTCAGCTCAGGTCATGATCCCAGGGTCCTGGGATCGAGTCCCACATCGGGCTCCTTGCTCAGTGGGGAGTCTGCTCCTGCTGCCTGCCACTCCCCCGCTTGTGCTCTCTGTCTCTCTCTGACAAATAAATAAAATCTTAAAAAAAAATCTTAATTTCTTTAGAAATAAGTTTTTATTTTCTTATTTTCTAAGATTTTTTTTTTCCCCCAGTAAGTCATGTCAATGTTAAATTGTGGTACAGAAACCCGTGTTACTGTTCTCTAGGTCATTTATGAGTGAAAGGGTATCACAGAGTTTAAACAGTGGTTAAAGAAGACAGATTAGGTGATACAAACAAATTTAATTTGACACTTCATGGAGTGGACAGTCTCCATTTGGGGAGCTGCCAAATAGGGCATAAGACTAGAAGCTTTTATAGAATATAGAACAAAGAACAAGAAAGACAGATAAAAATATCTGGTTGGTTGAGGCCACATAGTCACCCTTGTTGGGGGTGAGAAGGCCCAAGGGGTGGCTTGGGTTTGGGGATTGGCTGACTGGATATCCTGCACTTCTGGTCAAGAGGAACATTTACAGGGACACGGAAGTTGTTTAAGTTGTATCCTGACACAGCACCCCAGTGCGGGAGCAGCTCCATCTTGGGCCTGGAAATTTATTTCAGTACAAGTTTTCTTGGTCTGTGTTTCAAAGGCATCAACCCTTTCTGTTCCTATAACTTCTTACATCTTCAAATGAAAAACAATAGGAAATCATTTGATTTCCTTTCTCCGGGAGGCCAGGAGAACATGGCTGCGGTGGTAGAGATAAATACTATTCTAGGTTTGCTAGTTGGTCTCGGCTTCCTCAGCTGTTGATGAGATACAGCTGGAGAAAGCCTTCGATGAGAAGAAGAGACTGGCTCAGTCCACTTCTGGCCCAACTCTTACCTACAACTCCCCCTCTCCAGTCTCCACTCACCCGTCTGATATCTTGTTCCAGCAATGGAGTAGAAGCAGGAGTTCAAGATAGGATGGCGTCACACCAGCTCAGAAGCCAGGAGCACAGGTAACCCTAATGCATGAGCACTATGATGTACGCAGTCTGTTTCAGAAATCCATACCTGTGCCCAGGTTTGGGCGGGGGGGAGATGACGAGAGGAGAGGAAGCCATGGCCGGGGACCATTAGGCTGGAACTGGGAGGGGCAGCTCCCCATTGCAAGTGCTAGGCAGATGTGTACCCAGGTGACCGTTCCTGCTGATCCTCTCGCCTGCTAGTTTCTGCATCTGCCTTTATAATCATGGGCTCCTTCCTCTCTGGTCGATGTCTCTGGACATGAGTTCTTGCTCACCTAGACCCAGGGTATCCATCGTCTCTCCCACTTTCCTGGAAAAGTAAAGCCCTTTTTCAGCCAGCCCTCCTTCTCTGCCATCACATCCAGGAATGACCTTGATTGAGTTGTACGAGATTATCCACCGCTTCTATGGCTTGGATAGATTGTAATGAGTTTTAGGGCCTGTCAGATTTCAAGGCTCTGTTTCGTAACACACATATTGTTAGGAATATGAAAGGTGCTTAATAATTATCCATCAATGAGTAAGCTTTGAAGGAAGATAGGAAAGTATTATGAAATAAATGACAGTGTTAGAATTGAGGCTTACTTAGAGCAAAATTATTTTTGGTATATTTTGAGCACCATATAAATGTCAATGAAACCAGTGAGACATAGCAAGAGCCGCTGGAGTAGCATAAATTCACATTTTTAGCTGCTGCGGATGGAATGAAAATGTTCTCCATGTGGTTGGTCTGAGAGAATGTTCACAGGACTATCAAAATTATATCTTAGGGGGCGCCTGGGTGGCTCAGATGGTTGAGCGTCTGCCTTCGGCTCAGGTCATGATCCCTGGGTCCTGGGATTGAGCCCCACGTCGGGCTCCCTGCTCTGCGGGAAGCCTGCCTCTCCCTCTCCCTCTCCCACTCTCCCTGCTGTGTTCCCTCTCTTGCTATGTCTCTCTCTGTCAAATAAATAAAATCTTTAAAAAAAAAAATTATATCTTAGGATGTCATTTTGGATACTAAAATTTTCTTAAGTAGTGATTTAAAGAATCTTGGTGCTTTCTTTGGGCATGGCCTAGAAACCTAAGTCCTTTCTGTGTGACTAAAAGGATTTCTCCTAGCAGTGGAAGCCTCTGTTTGAACTTTTAAAAAATAAACTCTGTCACTCTGGATGGATTTGTAGCACTAGCCAGTGGGTGAGCATGAGATTATTTCTGAAATTTTTAGAGAATAGAGAGATTAAAGAAAAATCAGGGGGCACCTGGTTGGCTCAGTCGGTTAGGCATCCAACTCTTGATTTTGGCTCAAGTCATGATCTCCATGCTGGGTGTGGAGCCTGCTTAAGAGTCTCTCTCTCCCTCTCCCTGCTGTGCCCCTCCCCACCTCCCTTTCTAAGAAAAGAAAGAAAAAAGAAAAGAAAAAAGAAAAATCAAGCCACTGGGTGTGTTAACACAAGTCAACCTAGTATGTAATTCAATTCATGCTTGGGACTTCTGCATTTAACCAAAAAATAATTGGATCCATTACAGGTGCCAAGGGTCAGAATGAGACCAAGTGGGGAATTCAGGAATGTACATAACATCTTGTACTATATAAATCATACATGTCAAGTGGCATATCCAAATCGTGTATCATACCTAACATGGCATAACCAAATGTATCCAAGTGTAGTTACACACGGCTTTGAATTGTAACTGCAGAGAGTTGGTCAGGAAAGAGTAGTACCCAGGGACTCAGCAAATTAACACTGGAAACAGATGGTAGGAGCAGTTTGAACTTGAGCCAAGCTCTTTGGGTTACAAAGCGCTTTTCAGATTCATTTTGCTATCCATAGAAAGAGAAAAATCACACCTATTAACTTACCTAATTGTCCTTAGCTTGCAATGTGAGGTTCAGTCTTGTACTCCTTTAACTTTCATTTACTAGCCATTTGAGATGGAGTACAGTATTTCAAAAGATGCCTCACAATGGGTTCATGATTCCTATTCAATATCCTTAAGTTATTACTTAAAAAATACCAGAATTCATCGAATAACATGTCACTTTGCTCAGCACGTTGTTCTCTGTGGAACTCATAGCTGCCTCCCCCTCCCCTACTTTTTTCAAGCCCATGTTAATATACTGGGAAACAGACTCAGTATGAACAATGATCAAAGGGCAATTATGAAATGCGAATCTGAAAGGCTGGAATACTGTGCCACAAATTTTTAAAAAAATTGTCCTCCCAAAACACTTACAGCTTGGGTGTGACATGCCTGTTGCAGGAAATATTTTGTAAGGAGTGAAATACTCTGGGAAAATCTAAACTACCTTTTCCTTTCCTCTTCTGCTTTTCCAAAGAACACATTTTCCCCATGTATCTGCTGAGCAGTTATCCTTTATTATGAAAAATGGGTCACTTGTGGAAGAAAGGAGTCCTTTTCTAGTTAGACAACTTGTCTAGAAGCTAGACTATCTTTTTTTTTTTTTTAAAGATTTTATTTATTTATTTGAGAGAGAGAGAATGAGAGACAGAGAACATGAGAGGGAGGAGGGTCAGAGGGAGAAGCAGACTCCCTGCCGAGCAGGGAGCCTGATGTGGGACTCGATCCTGGGACTCCAGGATCATGACCTGAGACGAAGGCAGTCGCTTAACCAACTGAGCCACCCAGGCGCCCTAGAAGCTAGACTATCTTAAAGTGAGATAAGAATAGCACAAGTCTGTCCGGTCGGAGTAGGGTCATCTTTGCCAAGATGGGATAGAGGTTTATCTAATGAGAGATAAGGAATACCCAGGTTAATGTGCTGGCCAAAGGCTTGGAGACAAAAGGTTGGGCCGAACCTGCAGCTGGTACACTGAATTTGAGAACCTAGACCCAGGGGCTTTAAATGGAATATTGGTTACTGTCGAGGGGGAGTGTTGCTCTATTATGGGCCTGACACTCTGGAAGTTATTACATCCTGCCTGGACTAGTTCTTGGCCTCCCCGGTATTAGGAAGACCAGTATCTACAAGTCCGTCTTGTTTCATTTCAAGTTCCATTGGGGCAGATGATTCATCTGGTGGTTTGGGGCATAAGTCCTGAGAGTTGAAGGAATGGAAGTAATATTTGTTAATTGATCCACTCTGCTGTGCTGCCCGCTGCACCAGACAGTTGATAATCCCTAAGGGTTTAATTGACGTACAAATATTGCTGTTTCTTCAATATGTGAATGCTGACTCAGACATTGTGGAACATTTCTCCAATGTTTCGGATTAGATATTTGGGAATTAATTAATTAATTCAGCAAATATTTATTGGCTATTTACTATGTTGGGCATTGGGTATAAAAAAGTGAAGTGAAAGAGTGACGTGGTCACTTTCCTCATGATGCTTACAATCCAGGGAGACAGATTGACTTTAAATAAACACCTAGAGATATATGTAATTACAAGTTAAATAGTAATTTGTAGTAAATACTATGAAAGAAAAAATTCAGGGGAGTATGAAAGACAATAATGGGGAGGGAGACATAATTTAGACTGGGGAGTCAAGGAAAGCCTCTCATGAAAGTGATGTTATTACTTAGATTCTTAATTTCTGTGTTAGATTTATAATAATCTCTCTGCTTCCATTTTCTCTTTCCTTTTGGTCCATCTTGCAGGTCATCTATAGATGAGATTTTTAAAAATATTACTTTTATTAAGAAATCTAAGAGTTTGAAGGGATATTTTTCAGGTGATGTAGTCTAACTTAGTCAAGGTTGGTGAACCACTGTTACAAACAACCCCTAAATGTTAGTGGCCTAACACAATAAAGGCTTCTTTCTTTCTTCCCCTTCCTTCCTTCATTATTTATTTATTTGAGTGAGAGAGCACACACGGAGAGGGAGAGGAAGAAGCAGACTCCCTGCTGAGCAGAGAGCCTGATGTGGGGCTGGGGGATCCCAGGATCCTGATCATGACCTGAGCCAAAGGCTGACATTTAACTGACTGAGCCACCCAGGTGCCCCAATAAAGGCTTCTTTCTTGCTGCCTCACAGTCTAATGCAGTTTGGCAAGGGAGTGCTCTGCTCCATGTAGGCCGGAGTTCAGGTCATCTCCATTTAGTGTGTCAGTCACCTCCTAGGTTTTCATCTCCTCTGCTGGACCCATCTCAGACTTCCAGAAGAGAGAATCTGAATGCCTGGCTTGGATTAGATGCTTTCTTGGGTCCAGTCAGCTAAGCCATGGAGAGGGGTTCTTTACGTCCTTCCAACATGGGTGCTGTGGTCATTGTTGTGGATTGGGACCATTTACACAGAAGAGGAAATGAGCCGGGAAGATACTATCCAACTAGGTGTTATTCAGGGAGCCATTTTTACTTCATATGATAGATCTTCACATATTTGAAGAAAATATCCAGTCTTCTTCTTTCTCATGAGCTTCATTCTTTTCAAAGTAAACATTGTCTGTTTTTTGGAGCTTGCACAATTCAGGTTATTTATACTGGCTCATCAACTTCCCTCCTAACATTTCAATTATGAACTTCCTTCAAATTTCACCTCTGCTAGGAAAAGGTCCTTAATTAACGCCACTCCTTAATAAATATTCCCTAGGTCTCAAATCCTACATGACTTGATCTACCCAATCAAGTGACCCTTAACCTTTCTTGTACAGTTGAATAGCATTAATCTTTAGCTTTTAAAATTCCATGTCTTGCCTTACACCCTTACACCCTTCCAAAAATGAATCCTAGATCTAAATGTAAAATGCAAAATTATAAAACTCCTAGAAGATAACATAGGAAAATACCTAGATGACCTTAGGAATAGTGATGCTTTTAAAGATTTTTTTTTTTTTTTAATTTAACAAAGATAGCGTAAGTAGGCAGAGCGGCAGACAGAGGGAGAGGGAGAAGCAGGCTCTCCACCGAGCAGGGAGCCCAATGCGGGGCTCGATCCCAGGACCCTGGGAACATGATCCGAGCCGAAGGCAGTCGTTTAACTGACTGAGCCACCCAGGCGCCCCGGTATAGTGATGCTTTTAAAAATACAACACCAAAGGCACAAGCCATGAAATAAATAATTGAGAAATTGGGCTTGATTAAAGTTAAAAATTTCTGCTCTGTGAAAGACAATATCAAGAGAATTAGAAGACAAGCCACAGACTGGGAGAAAATATTTGTAAAAGACACATCTGAAAAAAAGACTTACCCAAAATATACAAAGAATTCAAAACTCAGCAGTAAGAACAAACAACCCAGTTAAAAAATGGGCCAATGGCTTTAATAGACATGTCACCAAAGAGATACAAGATGGCAAATAAGCATATGGAAAGATGTTCCACATCATATATCATCTGGGAAATGCAAATTAAAACAACAATGAGATGCTATTACAAGGGTCAAAATCCAGAACACTGATAACTCCAAATACTGGCAAAGATGTGAAGCAACAGGAAATCTCATACATTGCTGGTGGGAATATAAAATGGTATAGCCACTATGGAAGACACTTTGGGGAATGTCTTACAAAACTAAACATACTCTTAACATATAATCCAACAGTTGTGCTTCTTGGTATTTACCCAGAGGAGTTGAAAACGTATGTCTGCACAAAAGCTTGCATATAGTTTATAGAAGCTTTATTCATAATTGCCAAAACTTGGAAGCAACCAAGATGTCCTTAAGTAGGTGAATGCGTAAACAAACTATGGTACATCCACGCAGTGGTGCTAGGAAGAAATGAGCTATCAAGCCATGAAAAATCATGAAACTTAAATGCGTATTACTAAGTGCAAGAAGCCACTGTGAAAAGGCTACATACTGTGTTGTTCCAACTATAGAAAATTCTGGAAAAGGCAAAACCATGGAGACAATAAAAAGATCAGTGGTTGCCAGGGGTCGGAAAAGGGAAATAGGAATAGGCAGAGCATAGAGAATTTTTTGGGACAGTGAAAATAATCTGTATGATATTTTAATAATGGATATATGTCATTATACTTTTGTCTAAATCCATAGAATGTACAACACCAAGAGTGAACTGTAGACTACAGGGAGGCCTGGGTGGCTCAGTCAGTTAAGCGTCTGCCTTCGGCTCAGGTCAAGATCCCAGGGTCTTGGGATCGAGTCCCACATTGGGCTCCTTGCTCAGCGGGGAGTCTGCATCTCCCTCTGCCTGCCGCTCCCCCTGCTTGTGCTCTGTCTCTGACAAATAAATAAAATACTTTAAAAAATAATAAAGTAGACTACAGACTTTGCATAATTGTGATGTATCAACGTAGGTTCACCCTTGGGAAAAAACGTACCATTTTAGTGAGTGATGTTGGTAATGGGCAAGGCCATGCATGCATGGGGGCAGGGAGTATATTGGAAATCTCTCTACCTACCTCTCAATTTTGTTGTAAACCTAAAGCTTTTTAAAATTAATTAATTAGTTAATTTATTTGAGGGGGGTGGTGGGGAGGAGCAGAGGGAGAGGGACAAACAGACTCCATGCTCAGTTCTGGAGCCCAATGTGGGGCTTGATCCCAAGACTCTGAGATCATGGACCTGAGCAGCAATCAAGAGTTGGATGCTTAACTGACTAAGCCACTCAGGCACTCCATAAACTACAACTCTTCTAAAAAAATGAAATCTTAAAAAAATTCCATGTCTTGCCCCACTGAGGATGAGACCATGTCTTCTTCTCCCTTTAGATTCATCATAATGTAGTGCTAACTATATTCTTTCCTGAATCCTATTCAAAGACTTAATAATATGTCTCTCCTCAGGAATATTTTTATGTTTATAGAAGGCAGGAAGTATTCAGTTATCATTTGCTTCTGTTTTGTGCATTGTCTTTTAATTGGTCTAAGGGATGGTATAGTTTATTCATAAGAAAGGCAAACTCCAAGGGCGCCTGGCTGGCTCTGTTGGTGGAGTGTGTGACTCTTGATCTCAGGATTGTGAGTTCGAGCCCTGCGTTGGGTGTAGAGATTACTTAAAAATAGAATCTCTAAAAAAAAAAAAAAAAAAAAAAAGCTAACTCCAAGTTACCATTTATTGAGGTTCACCAAGTACTGGGAACCCCACTAGGGGCATTTATATGCATTATCATTTAATCTTTACTATTACATTTAATAATAATAGGCCTGTGAGCCTATTATTATTTCTACGATCACACAGCTAATGACTAGCTTATCTAATTCTGGAACTCCAGTCTAAGTTTCCAAGTTCTTGCCTTAACCACAACCATACTGATACTCATTAATAAATTGGCTGAACTGGCATTCCCGTGACAGCTCTGTATCTCCTCATTCCCTGCATTTCTCATGATGGACGCCTCATCCCACCTTTCCTGCTTTGTCCACTTTGGGTTGTATTGATCAGAAAGGAGATCTATTTTACTGAAGGGAAGAAATGTATTTGCTTTCGTAGTTATTAGAAATAGAATATGTGAGATCAGTAACTTCACGGGGGACACTGGGAATGACAGACAAGAGAAAGAGGATGCCGTTGTCTAGTGTTTACATTTCTGTGACTCTAGGGCAGAGAGCCAAGAACAAAGCTGAAGTTCAGCCAGGAGGAGGAGAGGGTCCAACTGTAATTGAACTCTGCAGGAGTGCTCCCAGTGGTCTAGATTTCAGGATCCCCTCCTCAATCTCCTAGGAAAAACAGCATGCAAATGAAGTAAGCAGTAGTTAGGGGTGAAGCAACCTGTGGTATATAGTCCACTTCATTTGGAGAATGATATCGGTGGTGGTTTGGGGAGGGGTTTGTATCCCAGCAAAGGAGGAGATTGTGAGTATAAGACTTGGGGTATATATCAGAAAGTTTTTACTAACTTCATGAACTTAAGTGCTTTTTAGGCTCTATGGGCTGGTTAATATACTACTGGGCTGATTTAGTTAGTTTGAGGATAAACTGAAGAATCGTTAGTCCGTCTGGGCATGTCTGTTCCATCTGATAACTGTTAAGTGTGCAAACATTTGCCCCACGTTCAGCACTGGGAGACCATGGAGCTTATCTACCTGCTGGTTTTGATGATTGCAACTGGATTAATAGTTACTAATTATATGTAATTATTAATAGTAAAATTATGGTTATTATAAAATATTGCTGTTACAGTTATTAATTCAGCTTGCCCCTGTGTATACTCCTGTCCCCAGTTTCTGTCATGATAGCTGAGCCTACGCAAGGGCTTAGGATAGGAAGGAAGAGAGTCAACATTCAGGGCTTCCTCTGGAACCCTTGTTCCCTTGTAAACAAAATCCTCTTTCCCCCCACTTTTCTCCATAATGCTCCCTCCAGGTTGTGGCTTTCACTGGAATCTAAACTCCACAGATGACTAAAGAAATGGTTGTGATGGTAAATGGGTGGGTGCTGACCTGTCGTTCAGCTTTGTGGCAACTTGTAAACCAGTGGTGGTCAAACCCTAGCAAGCCCCCCATCCCTGGGAGGGCTTGTTTAAATGCAGATTTCAGAGCCCACTCTCAATTTCTGATTCAGTAGATTTGGAGGGGAGCCTGGAGTTTGCATTTCTAACAAGTTCCTAGGTGGTGCCCATATGGCTGGTCCAGGAACTACACTCTGAGAATCACTGTTGGAAATCATGACTCTCTCACCCTGGTGAAAGTGTTCCTCTTCCTTCGGTCCCCTTGACATGACACCATATCCTGCACTCTCCCACTTGTAGCTGTTGTCTACCCTCATTCCAGTCACCCCATACCCACACTCTCGGAAGATCTTATGGCACTGTGAAATAATAGAAAAAATATATATTGGTCTCTGTCCCTGGTTCCTGGCACCCTTGTAATTTCCTAAATGACAAGAACACTAGGAACATCTCTTGTTCTGATATTTGTCTTTGACTTCCATCCCTGGTGGAGGTCTCCTAAAACCCTTGTAAATTCCTAAACAATAAGAGCACTAAGAGCATCTTTTGTTCTATTACGGTGACTCTGGGTGAGCTCCTGGACGGCTCCCAAGATGGAGGCTGGTCCCCAGAAAGACCAACCAAAAATTAAAAGCTTGGAATTTTCAGGGGACCCCCCCCCCGAGAGGGAAGAGGGGCTAGAAACAGTAAATAATTGATCATGCCTACATGACGAAGCATCCATAACATCCCAGTGCTGTGGGGTTCAGGGAGCTTCCAGGTGGGGAACACCTCAACACTGGGAGGGTGACATACCTCAACTCCAGAGGACAGAAGCCCCTGCACTAGGAATGCTACCAGACCTCAGCCGATGTATCTCTTCATCTGACTGTTCATCTGTATCTTTTAGCATATCCTTTAATAAACTGGTACACCTAAGTGTTTCCCTGAGTTCTATGAGCTGCACTAGCAAATTAATCAAAGCCAAGGTGGGGGTCTTTGGAACCTCCAATCTATTGCCAGTTGGACAGAAGCCCAGGTGATAACTTGGGCTTACAACTTGATTCTGACATGTATGTTTTGCAGGTGGGGGGCAGTCTTGTGAGACTGAGGCCTTAACCCATGGGATGTGCCCCTATCTCTGGGTAGAATTGAGTAAATTATAAGATACCCAGCTGGTGTCCTCGAGAATTGCTTGGTATGGGGAAAAACCTCCACACATCCAGAAGTAGCCAGAAGTGAAGTGTTCTGGGTAAGAGTAAAGGAGACTCCTAGAAAAGAAACACACAGGAAAGAACTGCGTTCTCCTCACAGAAGGAGGAAAATGAATTTTACCGTTAGAGATGCCCTGCTGACTGTCTTCCCACTATTCCAGCTCCTGAGGTTGTCTGAGGACTTTCACTTTCATCCATGGGACCCTCTAGCATCCTAGCTTCCAGAATGTCTTTACCTCCTCAGGTCCACAGATTTTCCCTTCAACCTTTTTTTTTTTTTTTTTTAAGATTTTATTTATTCATTTGACAGAGAGAGCAAGAGAGCACAAGCAGGCGGAGCAGAGGGAGAGGGAGAAGCAGGCTCCTCGCTGAGCCAGGAGCCCGATGCGGGACTTGATCCCAGGACCCTGGGATCATGCCCTGAGCTGAAGGCAGTTGCTTAACCATCCGAGCCACCCAGGCGTCCTCCCCTCAACTCTTAAATCTCATTGCTATTACCCACTTGGAGGGTTAGAGCCTGAAGCTTATCATCATTCTGAGTTTCTCTACCACATACGATGTGAATTTTACTTTTCTTCTCTGTAACCCTGACCCCTGCACTTAGTTCTTGCCTCTCCCTGCAACTCCACTGACTCTTTGAGCACAAGGACAGCTTAATCACGCTGATCCCTTTACTTAATTCATCTTTCACTCCCTGCTTGGCTTCTCTATATAGCCTGGAACCCAGTGTTGATCATTAGAAATGACTCTCAATTTATTTGCAATCTTATCTTTCCACCACTCTTTCCAGTGACCAATGCTGTGTCATTGCCACAACCTGTCATTTCCGTTTTTCAGGGTGTGGCAGAGATGAGAAGATAGAAACACAACTGCAATATGGAGTGGCATTCCATAACAGAAGCATAATACAGAAATCCATGAACTTGTAAGGAGTACATCTAGTTAACAATGATCAGAAAAAGATCTTCAGGGCGCCTGGGTGGCTCAGTTGGTTAAGCGACTGCCTTCGGCTCAGGTCATGGTCCCAGGGTTCTGGGATCGAGCCCCGCATCGGGCTCCCTGCTCCACGGGAAGCCTGCTCCTCCCTCTCCCACTCCCCCTGCTTGTGTTCCCTCTCTTGCTGTGTCTCTCTCTGTCAAATAAATAAATAAAATCTTTAAAAAATTGAATACAAATAATTAAATGCAATTATTTGGTAACACAAACTTCTAGGTGATCTGAATATGTCTCACATAACCATGTAAAAAGAAAACTTACCAGGAAGTTCTTCTTATATAACTGTTTAGGAAATACCTCTCTGAATAAGTGATGTTTAAAAATAATATCTTAAGGGGTGCCTGGGTGGCTCAGTCGTTAAGCGTCTGCCTTCGGCTCAGGTCATGATCCCGGGGTCCTGGGATCAAGCCCCGCGTCGGGCTCTCCGCTCTGCAGGAAGCCTGCTTCTCCCTCTCCCACTCCCCCTGCTTGTGTTCCCTCTCTCGCTGTCTCTCTCTCTGTCAAATAAATAAATAAAATCTTTAAAAAAAAAAAAAGATCTTCAAGTCTATCATGGAAGATACAAATATGAATCAAACACTAGTAGACTCTAAAGCTCTTTAAGTATAGGAATGGTGTAATTTATATTACTTTCACTGATAGAACCTAGCAGGTTTTAGAAAGAGAATTAATGAGTTGTGTCTTCTTTAGAATGATTCTTTGTCCCTTATGAGGTGTGAAAAACCTTAAGGGTGCTCAGAGGAATATATCATTTTATTTATTTATTCTTAAAGATTTATTTATTTTAGAGAGAAAGAGTGTGTGCAAGCAGGGGGAGGGGCAGCGGGAGAGGGAGAGAGAGAATCCTCAAGCAGACTCCCATCTGAGCGCAGAGCCCGATGCCAGGCTCCATCCCGGGACCCCGAGATCATGACCTGTGCTGAAATCGAGAGTCCGACACCCAACCAACTGAGCCACCCAGGTGCCCCTCAAATGAATAAATGAAAAATTCAAAAAGCAATCTATCACCTATGTGTGCATGTCAGTATGCACATATATTTGTTGTATAAATATAGAAAAATCTGGGGAGGATAAATACTGTCTTGCTTTATCCATCAGCATGTTGGTTTCATTTGTGATTAGGTAAATGCTCCCTTTTACAATTTAAATTTTTGCAGTAAAATTAAAAATATTTTGGAGAAGAAGGTTGCTTTTGGCAAAAAGTGGTAGAAATAATACTTCTTATATTTCCTGGGGCCCCGCCATATGTCAAGCATATGTCACCTCATTTATCCCTCACCATTGCCCTGCAAGGCTATAGTAGGCGTTATCTTCATTTTGCAAATGAGACTCAAAGTAATTATTGTAGCTCATCAATTCTCAGATGACATTTTAAAAGAATATTTGAATGAATCTTTTTTTTAACTTTCAAATTTTTATTTAAATTCTGGTTCACATAGAACGTCATACTGGTTTTCAAGAGTGAGTGAATCTTATCATTGGTGGTGTCTTAGATTTGATAAGGGAAGTTGCACTGTTATTATCACATATAATGCTCTCTGTCATTCCTGGTTGAATTGACTCTAATTCCTGTACTTTTTTCCCCCATTAAATTGCATTATCTTGTCTTTTTTTTTTTAAGTTTTTATTTATTTAGTTTCGTAATTTCTACCCCCCATGTGGGGCTGAAACTCACGATCCTGAGATCAAGAGTCACATGCTCTTCCAACTGAACCAGGCAGGCACCCCAATTCCATTATCTTTTCTAACAGAAGCAGACTTTTTGCTCCTCCAAATTTTCTTTCTCTTACACACACACACACACACACACACATTTCCTCCCCGTTTCTCTCTCACATGTCTTTACATTTCAGTCTAAGCTAAAAATATCCTGCTCGTAAGATGTCAAGGCTTATGCTTATTTTGAGTTTCGCCATGGTGAATTTCATCTGTCAAACTGATGTGTTTGTCTCTTTTTCCTGCTAAATTACTCAGTCTGTTTTGTTTGATTCCATTTTACCCACAACCCTTTAGAATCAGGTGCCTTGACACTGGGGAAGAAGCTAACCTTCTCTCTTATAAATACGGTTAATTGGACAAATTAATTCTGACTGATACAATAAAGGTTTTTATTTTTAAAATTTTTATTTTATTTAAAAAAATATTTATTTATTTGACAGAGAGAGAGAGAGAAAGCACAAGCAGGGGGAGAAGCAGAGGGAGAGGGAGAAGCAGGCTCCCTGCTGAGCAGGGAGCCCAATGTGGGGCTGGATCCCAGAATCCTGGCATCCTGACCTGAGCTGAAGGCAGTCGTTTAACCGATTGAGCCACCCAGGCGCCCCAAGGTTTTTATTTTTCTTGGGCAAGGTAGCTGCCCTAGGCCAGTGCTTCTCACCCTGGCCACACCACCCTAAATACTTAGTCTACCGTCCTGGAGCATCAGTTGTGATTGAAGATGTGCTTGAAGGGAAGTAGGACATGGAAAAAATGTCAGTGAAAATCTTTGAAGGAAGTTTTTATCCTAAAGCAAATGTGAAGATATTATTGAATAGAATTAAATATCCATACGCCTTTTTAAGGTGCAACTTTAATGACATTTTGAGCTCGTGGTAGACCACTCATGGCAACTTGTGGTTGAAACTACAGGTTTTAGAGCAAGACCTGGCGTCCCAGCTCCACGTTTTTCTAGCTCTGTGTCCTTGGGCAAGTGGCTTAACCTCTTTGTGTCTCAGTTTCCTGATCTATGAAATGGGAGTAATAATATCACCTGCCTTACAGGTTATCATGGGAATAAGTGAGGAGCGGATGTTCAGCGTTGGAGCAGCGCCTGGAACAGAGTGAACTGTCACTAGTGTTAGCTATTTTCATTTTTATTTAGGCTTCCCGGTGTCCCCCGGGGCAAGTCTTTTGTTCTCTTTTTGTTACAGTGTCTTGGTGCCAAAGTTCAAGAAGCCCTTGCCCAGGATTCTCCCTGTATACTGCACTTGCTTCTTTTCTGTTGGTCTTTTGTAATGTTTCAGGAATGTGCTGTTTTCTTTTCTCTTTTCTTTTTTTGCAGCACCATTAAAAACAAAGAGTAGCTGTTTTGGGAATTTGGGAAATGAAAGGGAATGAGTCTCAGTGTCACTCATGTTTGAAATGAAATAACCTAGTCGGGAATAGCAAGCCGATAGTTAAGATTTCGGGGGTATAGATGTGAGGAATTTCAGGCTTGGCTCCCTTTGGAGCCTGGCTTGGACTCGGCTGGTCATAAAACATTGAAGTCTGTAATTAAAGCCTTCTCCTGTAAGACTTGGGATATGTGCAGTCTCATCTGGTTATGGCTCATTGGGGAATGAATTTTCTGACGCAAATGAGGTTTAAAAAAAACCATAGCGTCTCTTTATTTGGTTAACATTATTTCTGCGCTTTATTTTTCCTTGTCAACTTTAAAAGGAAGAGGGAAAAAGTAAAGCACCCTGCCAAAACTTGGCAAGGGAATTTCAGTGAGCAAAAATTCCCCACCCACAGCAACGTTCGAAGCGGCTGCACAGCAAGTGTCCCACAGGCTATTCCTGATGCATCAGATCACCGTCTTATGCTTGGGGAAGAAAGCTTGAGAGCCTGGAAGCCACAAGAAAGGACCAGTGTAGGACAGAAGACACCTGTCCTCCGATCTTTCTTGCCTCTTCCATCTAATATCATCTTTGACTCCATAGTCCAGGAATCAGAGGGCAGATACTGCGATTTCCCATTGAGATGGCTGGACTCAGCTCTGCATCTCCTCCACTGTCAGAACCTAAATGTTTGAAGGGCAGAGGGCAGGATACATGCAGCCTAGGAGATTGGAGAGCAGTAGGAACTAACCCTTCCTTTGCTGTCCCCCTTCACCCACCAACATCTTCTAGGCTCATGATTTTTGCATCTAAAATTAAAGCGTACAAATATTGACTATATCTTATAGTGATTGAGTGCTTCTAAGTTGCCACGTACCACGCTAAACTCACAGCAACGTTAGAGAGCAGGTACTGTGTCTATATCAAGGGTGAACTTGAGGCTTACAAGAGAAGATTGGGTAAATTGTTCAAGTCACAAGTAGGTCACTGTATTGGTCAGGGTGTTCCAGAAAAACAGAAGCAATGGGAGATACATATATCCTTCCTCCTCTGCCTTTTGTTTTATTCAGGCCTTCCATGGATTGGATGATGACCACTCACATTGGGGAGGGCAATCTACTTTCCAGAGTCTACCGATTCAAATGCTAATCTCATCCAGAGATACACTGCAGACACATCCAGAAGAAACCCTGTAGCCAGCTGAGTTGATACTTCCAGCTTTGATGATTAACTTTATGTATCGGATATAGAACCAGATCTGACCGTTGGGTTGGAGTCTGTTATATTGATTTGCTATCCATGCATAACAAATCACAGCATACAAAAGAAAGCGCTCATTTCTATAGTGTCTACAGGTCATCTTGGGTGTTAGCTGATCTAAGCCGGGCTTGCCTGGGTGGCTGGCTGGGATGGTTCTGCATGTAGAATAGTTCTCCACGTGCCTCTCCTCTTCCTCCTGAGACCAGCAGGTTAGCCTGGACATGTATAAGAAGGAAACTTGAAAAATGCAAGGTCTCTTAAGGCGGACTTTTGAGATTGGTATACTCACTTCTGCCTCATTCAGTTAGTCAAGCTAAGTCCCAAGGCTGAGCCCAATGTCAAGAAGCAAAGAGATACACTCTACTTCAGTGGGATATAGTAGATGCTGTGGTGTACCTCCTGATCCCCCTTCAGAACTATTCTTTTTTTTTTTTACTTTTTTTTTTTTTTTTAAGATTTATTTGTCAGAGAGAGAGAGAGAGAGAGCACAAGCAGAGGGAGTGGGAGAGGGAGAAGCAGGCTCCCCGCGGAGCAGGGAGCCCGATGCGGGACTCGATCCCAGGACCCTGGGATCATGACCCGAGCCGAAGGCAGACGCTTAACGACTGAGCCACCCAGGCGTCCCCCCCTTCAGAACTATTCTTATTCCCTCAGCTGCTAGGAATATTTATTGCTGATGTTAGCTCATAGCTAAGGCCCCCCAACACTCCCACTTGTACACTCACCCCTGATCTCCCATCCCCACTACCTGCCAGGAACTGTTTTGCTCAAGGGTGCCCCCATAGGCCACCCACATGTCAATCACTGGTCAGGTGTGACAGTACAAAGACCCAACCCCTCGCCTCAATTCAAAACATTTCCCAAGCGCCATCCCAGCTCCAGAGCCTCCCTTGGGTTTGGCTGAGGCCTTGGCTGCAACTGGCTTGGTCCCATTTTTCTCCCAAGAGTACTCCTCAATAATTACCACATGCAAATGTAACCTTCAACATGGGAGAAATTACAAAGACAATGGCAAAGGGCATGGATAGAATATAGGAAAGCTGGGACCAAGAATGCAGTTTACCAAACCTTTGCATTTAACAACTAGACTAAACTGCATCCCAGATTAGAACAAAAGTATGTATTGGAGAAAACAATCTCTGTCTGAAATGTCCTAATGTGTACTTAAACCATTAATACTGGACCTTGAACTATTTTTGAGGTGGAGCTCAGTTTGCAAAGGCTGGTGATCCTGAAGAGTTGTGGGCAAAGGGAAACTTTGTAATTGAATGAAATTCCAAGTGTGTGGTGGAAGTTCAGTATTCTAAAGGTAAAAATGCAGTGAGTTGTTTTATGGATAACTGTCTTAACACTGATTTTTGTCCATGTCAGGATTTTATATATCAGCAGTTTATTTCATTTTTATAAATAAGCCCCTTTCCCTTCTTAAAGATAATTCCATGTATGAAGTTATGGCATGTTGTCATAAATTTAGTTTTGGTCTGTGGTTCTTAGTAGATTTCCTTTGCATCAGTTTTAAACTGATGGGAACGTTAGTGAGTTCAAGGGATTCCGGGAAAAGGTATGGGCGCAGGATGAGTGGAAATGGGCACTTTGGATATACTGAACAGAGCAAATGAACATCCCAGGAGAAGAAACCTCTGGCCACACAGTGTTTCTCCAGGGAGAAGCAGGAACTGAGAAAGTAGAGAATTTGCTCTACTCAGGGATGGGTATTTTTATTTTTTTTTAAGATTTTATTTGAGAGGGGCGCCTGGGTGGCTCAGTCATTAAGCGTCTGCCTTCAGCTCGGGTCATGATCTCAGGGTCCTGGGATCGAGCCCCGCATCGGGCTCCCTGGTCGGCGGGGGGGCCTGCTTCTCCCTCTCCCTCTGCTCCCCCTGCTTGTGCTCTCTTGCTCTCTCTGTCAAATGAATAAATAAAATCTTAAAAAAAAAAAAGTCTCTTATAGTTTGTCTCCCTCTCTGGTTTTGTCTTGTTTTTTTCCCTCTCTTCCCCTATGATCCTCTGTTTTGTTTCTTAAGTTCCACATAAGAGTGAGATCATATGATAATTTTCTTTCTCTGACTGACTTCACCTAGCATAATTCCCTCTAGTTCCGTCCATGTCGTTGCAAATGGCAAGATTTCATTCTTTTTGGTGGCTGCATAATATTCCATCATATATATATACTACATCTTCTTTATCCATTCATCTGTCGATGAACTTCTGGGCTCTTTCCATAGTTTGGCTATTATGGACATTGCTGCTATAAACATTGGGGTGCTGGTGCCCCTTCGGATCCCTACATTTGTATCTTTGGGGTAAACAGTATGGAGGTTGCTCAAAAAGTTGAAAATAGAGCCACCCTACGGCCCAGCAATTGCACTACTGGGTATTTACCTCACATTCTTTTTATATTCCAGTTTATACAGTGTGGATCCCCATCCTATTTGACTGGAGGAAATTCATTCCCTCAGAGTAGCTCCAGTTATTTCTAGATGTTTTCAAAGAAGTTCCCATGGTAACCTGTCTTTCTTTTGCAATTGCCGTGGGCTTCTGCCCTGTTGTTTTTCTTCTAGCGCAGCTCCCACATGTCCAGCATCTGCTTGCAAGGCCACGTGCTGAGGCTTTGCCAAGGCTGACGTTTTTCCAGGACCACTGTCCATCATGAGAGCACTGCCCGCGCCAGAGTTGTTGACTCTCAGTGCTCCCAAAAGGTCCAGTCCCTGGGAGGCCTCCGTCTGGAGAGGAGGGGAGAGTGGCCTCCCCCGCGTCTGAGCCGTCTCAGCCCCAAACATATAGAGCCTCTCGGAGTTTTTTGACTAGTTCCTCACCTAGTTTCACATGAGAACAAAGCAACTCACAGAGGTTCTGGAACTTGTTTCCACCGTCTCTTCTAGAGGGAGATCATGGCCAGACTAGCAGAGGAATAGATGCTTTACCATCTGTTCCCTCTTTCTCTCCCTCCCTTCCACATCTCTCCCCAAACCCCCAGCCCTCCTTCCTCTTCCATTTGCTAAACCGAAGCTTCTGTACATATCAGCCATTGTGGGATGGAAGAGTGAGGGTCAGTTAGGGAAGCGAGGTGTGTATGGCTCCTCTACGAGCCCGTGTCCATGCCAGTTACACCGAGATGTACAGTATCTGGCACAGAGTTTTTATCCTATAACTAGGAAATCCCATTTCCTACCAATCCTATACTGCACGTTCTTCAAGGCTCCATTTAGATGTCATTGCTTACAAGAAGCCTGCTGTAATCTGTTTAGTATGAAGTAATCTCTCCCTCTGAATTCTTTTCCCAGGGCCGTGGTTACAAATTACCAAAAACTGAGTGGTTTGTAACAACAGAAATGTCTCTCTCACTGTTCTGAAATCCAGGCGTCAGCAGAGCCTTCCGTCTCTGTCGGCTCGGGGAAAGAATCCTCCTTGCCCCTTCGCAGCTTCTGGTGGCTCTCGGCAATCCTCGGTGGCCTGTGGCTCCTCGCTGCCATCTGTTCCCACCTTCTTGGTTTGGCTTGGTTTTTACGAGCCCTTCTCTCTCTGAAGGACATCGGCCCTAGTGGATTAGGGCCCACCCTAGTGACCTCATTTTAACGTGATGATATTTGCAGAGACCCTAGTTCCAAAAAAGGTCACTGTCTGAAGTCCTGGGGGTTAGGATTTCAACATACCATTTTGGGGGACACAATTCAATCCATAACATCCTTCAATAATCTAAACCTTAATAGCAATTTTCATTTTCTTATGTCTATCACATTCTCGTTTATTGTATAGTAATTTTTTTAATTAAAGAATTTATTTAAGAGAGAGTGAGAGAGAGAGAGAGCACAAGCAGGGGGAGCAGCAGAGGGAGAGGGAGAAGCAGACTCCCCACTGAGGAGGGAGCCCGATGCAGGGCTCGATCCCAAGACCCCGGGCTCATGAGCTAAGCCAAAGGCAGACACTTAATTGACTGAGCCACCCAGGCGCCCCCCAGAATGTTATTTCTGATTTTTTGTGTTCCTGCCGGTACCTGCCTAGCCATAAGAGGTTTGGCAGTTCCTAAATGCTTCGGCTCCTTTCCTCACTCACCACCAGTCCATTAGACTGGAGCATGCTGCTGCCTGCTCGGTATGTGCATTTCTGAGTTCCTTGTGTTTTTGGCCCTTTGGCTGATTTCCTGCAAGAATAAAGATCAGGAGGATGGGTTTGGCTGGCTGAAATAGCTAGTTACAGCCTGCCTCAGGTGGTGAAATACTTCTGTTTTCTGGGAGTGAATAGTCGGCTTCACTCTACCGGGGAAACAATCTTGTTTGTCCCGTTTATGGCTCTTTTTTTTTCCCCCTTTTGCATTTTCAGCATCCTGATGATGTCCTTAGTTACAGTTGCTATGGAAGTATTTTAGTGTTTCCTGCAGGGCAGGGCGGTGTGGTGCCTAGAGTCCTCTTTAGTGCAGATTTATGATGATGCCCAAGCCATGGGTTTCATTTGCTAGTTTTCTGGCCTAGTAACTGGTTGTCGTCAGGGGAGTGATGTGCCTTTATTTTGGTCCCCTGATTTATTACATTGATTTTCTTTTTCATTGGTTCTGGAGTGCTCATCATCTTCTTAAATACTCAACCGATTATTTCACAGAATGTAATGACAGAGCCAGCCTCATCTTCTTGTCATTGAATAAATCTGTGAACAGATGCAACGTGTCTGATACATGGCACGGGGTGATCTAAGCTTGTCAAAACCCTGGAAATCTTCGAAGGATGCAGAATTTAAGGATGGAGACTCGTAAGTGGAGGAGAGAAAGCTGGGCTGTCTGGAGACTCGGACTCTGGTCTCTTTTATAAAATGTGAAAGCACTAGTAATGCATGTCACCTACTTGATAGGATTGTTGTAAGCATAAGGTGATTAATGAGTACAAAAGCAGTTGTAAGCTATACAGTGCTGTGAATGCTCTCCAATGCCATTGTGAATAAGGTCAGCTTACAGTCTTAATAGTCTTGGCTCTGCACTTGACCTGGGTGACCATGGGAAGCTATTTAATCTCTGGTAGAGGCCTAAGTTGGCCTCTTTACTAAGCCATCTGGGCAAATAAGTGTTCAGGCCATTTTGCAGCATTTTCAAGGTCATCAGGTTCTGAGTGTTAACCTTTTCTATTCTTTCTTCATCTTCTACTTTGGGGAGGGAAGGGCTAATATGACTTTAATTATCAGGTTGAAAAAGAGAAATCTGGATTTTTTTTGTGTGTGTGATCTTTTCCAAGTTCTTTAATATAGTCTCTCTGATACTCTGTTGCTTGTTTGGTATATTGGCATGTGCGATTATAATTTTACTCCTCCAAAAAACTTTTTTTTGTGTGACTTTGGTCTAGGGGGGACACTCGGCCACTTACTAGAACACATTTAGGCATGCAGACTTGCAGTTCCAAAGAAAAGTTCTCAATGCATTTAGTGATTTGATTTATGTATTCTAGGTGCTTTTTTTTTTTAAAGATTTTTTTAAAAGATTTTATTTATTTATTTGAGAGAGAGAACGAGAGACAGAGAGCACGAGAGGGGATAGGGTCAGAGGGAGAAGCAGACCCCCCGCTGAGCAGGGAGCCCGATGTGGGACTCGATCCCCGGACTCCAGGATCATGACCTGAGCCGAAGGCAGTCGCTTAACCAACTGAGCCACCCAGGCGCCCTTTTTTTTTTTTTTTTTTTTAAAGATTTTATTCATTTTAGAGGGAGTGTGAGCAGGGAGCGGGGGTGAGGGAGGTGTGGAGGAATAGAGGGGGAGGACGTGGGAGGGGGAAAGAAACTCCAGCAGACTCCGGTTAGCACGGAGCCCTACCAGGAGCTCAATCTCATGACCCTGAGATCATGACCTGAGCCGAAACCAAGAGTCAGATGCTTAACGACTGAGCCATCCAGGTGCCCCCTATATATTCTACTTAAAAAAAATCTTATCAATTTATTCTAGAGATGCTCCAGAAATTGGTATCATTGCAGTTAAACAGAATTCTTTATGAGGCATTTTTTGGGCCTGACAACTCCAGATATATTCATTATGCAGCTTCTCTTGAAGCATTTTCAATTTGCTCATTTGGAGCAAATTTTGTGTGTTGAATGCAGTTGGTTCCTAGACACTGACTCATTTTCCAAATACGAGTACACTTTTTTTTTTTTCCAATTGACTTTCTCCTGCCAGTATGTCATCCAGTTCTTCCTTAGTGTCCTGTCAGAATATGGTCAGCTCATCATGAACAGGAAATGGGCTTCTTGCCCACTCTTACAAAAGTAGAATTAAGTCACATATTTTGACTTTTAAATTATAAGAAAAGGAGAATTAAAAAAAGGAACAGCCAGAAACCTAACTAATTTTCAGGCTCAGGACTATTATAAGGAGCTTAATCAAATGAGACACCAAAAAACAAAATCTGCAGTTTGCAGATTTTTTGAGTAGAATGCATCAAAATTCCATTTTACTTTAAATATCAAATAGCTGTAATGTGGTCAGTATAAATAAACCAAGGAGCCAAAGTTTTCTTGGAAGACAACAGCAATTTCATGTGGGCAGACAAACATCTCAACACAAAAACTTGGCCATATGCTCAGGACTATTTTGATGTATTTAGATTTTTGGCGCAAATTCCATCTCTGTCTCTAGAAAACAAACCCAGAAGACCTTACAAAGTCAAGGATGAAGAACTCATTTCAGTAAAGTGCCAGTAATGTCAGCCCTTAAAAATCAGAATTTTTAGTTCTACCTAATCTAATAATCACTGTGACAATTTTTGCAGCCATGGTTGCTTATGGGGACTGACCAAAGTGACCATTTGTTGAGGATGAAGTCCAAAGTTACTGAAGCATATAACATATAGCACAGATTTGATTCAACTACATAGATAATTCACCCCAAAAATGTTCCTCATAGGGGTGCTTGGCTGGTTCAGTTGGTAGAACATGTGACTTTCAATCTTGGGGTTGTAAGTTCGAGGCCCACAATGGGTGTAGAGATTACTTAAAAATAAAATCTTTGAAAAAAAAAAGTTCCTCATAAATTGCATTGAATTATTTGGTTACTTGCCCGATCTTCCACTTTACTTGGGTGTTTGTGTAGACTTTATTAAAATAATATCTTATAGGATAAAAAGAGTTTATTCTGCCACAACTTCTCTTCATTGCTAGTTCAAAAGTTTCTCCTAAATTTTTGATTGGTCCCAATTTGGAACCAATCTCTTTAAGCCTCAATTTCTGCATTTGTGGAGAGGGTATAATTAATACCTCTAAAACAATATAAAGCTCTTGCATTGATTAGTGGAATGGTACAAAGTACTAAACATGGGGCCTCACATATATTAAATGCTCAGTAAATCTAAATATTTTTCACTTTTACTGGTAAAGATGTGACCTTGGAAGTCATTAAACTTTTTGTGGTCTAGTTCCTTAGCCATGAAAGACAGCGTCTTGATATAAATCCGAAAATGCTCTTAGAATGAATACAATATATGCTTTGGAGCAGAGCTTGATGCACAAAGGCTCACTTTGCTTGGATATTATTTTTATTACTATTTTGCCAATTTTTAAAATATTATGTACTACAATGTGATAAGAATTTGGGTGCAAGTGACCCTAGCAAGCATGATAAGGGAGTGGGAAAGTAAGACTGGCAAGAAAAGTGTCATTAAGGGTAACTTGAAAAGCAGGTCACTGTAGTGGGGAAGGAGGCTCAATCCCACTCATCCCTCTGAGAGACTTCAAAACCTGTTGGCTTTAAGTAACGTCATCCATTTAGCTCAACACTACATATCTTATCATTTTCTCTGAGTTTTACCACATGAAAAAGTTTGGGAAGCATTTCTATAAAGCTTGCTTGGCAGAAATACGGAGACTTCAACTGGAGACAGGAAAATTTAGTTAAGCAGTGGGGTCAGAGGGTGTGAGGTCAGAAGTTGGAGGCTTATGGTCTTTGTATACCTGGAAAGGCAGAAATTCAGGTAAAAGCAGGGTCGATGGGAGGAAACCACAGAGAGGCAAATGAAAGTTTGTATCCGAGCTGTCTGGAAAGTATTATGGACTGCTTGTGAAGGGCAGTGCGTTTTCTCATTTAATTCTCATAACAGTCATGTAGATTGGGATCTTTAGTTTTTTCCCCCAACTCCCAACTGAGCCACCTAGGCATCCCAATATTAGAATTTTCTTTTCTTTTTTTTTAAATTTTATTTATTTGAAAGAGAGAGAGAGAATGAGAGACTGGGGGCCAGGGGAAGGGCAGAGAAGCAGACTCCCTGCTAAGAAGGGACTCCCTCCCAGGACTCTGGGATCATGACCTGAGCCTAAGGCAGACGCTTAACCAACTGAGCCACCCAGGTGCCCCCCCCCCCATATTAGAATTTTCTTAAATGACAGGGAATTGGTCAGTGAATACCTCATATCTACCTTGGGAAAGAGTGTAAGTTTCGCTTGTGATTTCCAGAGATATAAGCAAGAAATGACTCAGGTCAAGTTAGTCTTACAAAATACAGTAAATTAAACTTTGTCTATATGACTACACAGGTTTTGTCTGCTCAGGGAATTTTCAAGACTGGTCTCTGTTTTTTTTTTTTTTTTTTTTAATTTTAAAGATTTTCTTTATTTGACAGAGAGAGACGCAGCGAGAGAGGGAACACAAGCAGAGGGAGTGGCAGAGGGAGAAGCAGACTCTGCTGAGAAGGGAGCCCAACGCGGGGCTAGATCCCAGGACCCTGTGATCATGATCTGAGCCGAAGGCAGACGCTTAACAACTGAGCAACCCAGGCGCCCCTCATCTCTGTTTTTTATTTTAACACGTCTGACAGGTTTTTTTCACAGCATTATAGATTCATTAATGGCAGAAACCTTGAAGGTTACCTGGTTTTTCACCATGGTACAGGAGTCCCTCCTACAATTTCCAAATTCAAGATAGTGATTAACTGGGGCGCCTGGGTGGCTCACTTGGTTAAGTGTCCAATTCTTGATTTCAGCTCAAGTCATGATCTCAGAGTTCTGAGATCAAGCCCCAGGTCGGGCTTCGAGGTGAGCGCTTAAGATTCTCTCTATTTCTCCCTCTGCCCCTCCCCACTTGTGTTCTCTCTCTCTCTCTCTCAAAAAAAAAAAAAAAAAAAAGGAAAATTTTAATATAACCAATCACTGTGAAGAATAAACAGTCACTGCTTTCTCATTACATGAGCTGCTTTATAACAATATGTAACAATATAACAATGAGCCTCATTCCATGTTCCTGATTTGCAAACTGTCTTTTTGGTGTGTGCACTGTGAACTTTTACTAATTACTACTTTGGTGATTCACTGATTTTACTTCTGTTATTTCTGAACTTTTGACATATGCTAAGCCATCGATACTTCCTATAATTTAAGAATTATTTCTTACGGGGATGTCTGGGTGGCTCAGTTGGTTAAGCATCTGCCTTTGGCTCAGGTCATGATCCCGGGGTCCTGGGATCCCACCCCACGTCGGGCTCTCGGCTCAGGGGCAAGCCTGCTTCTCTTTCTCCCTCTCCCTGTGCCCACAGCTCCCTCTGCGTGTGCGCTCTCTCTGACAAATAAATAAAAAAATTCTAAAACAATTATTTCTTATATGAAGAATTTAATTTCTTGTTTATTTTAATGAGCACTAAATGTTTTTGAATTACCTTTGATTTAGTACTAATAAAAATAGCTTGTTAATTGTTTAAAGCATTGATTATTAGCTACTCTCTTTAATTAGATTGGAATATGCTGTTTGAATCAGTAATAGCTTAGGCAACCAGAGGCGATTAAAATAATCGAGCATGAGAAGGTTGTGAATTAAAGGCTAGAAATCGAAACAAAAATGAAGCCCAGCTATTGAAAATGCAGAAGGGCTGATTATGTTGAACTGTATCCTAGAAAAGATCTGAGAGACACACAAAATGAAGCGTGCTGTAAAGAGGGGCTGTTGAACTATGGGAGTTGAGCATATGCAAGCAGGAGCAAAACTGTTCGGCTTTGCAGTGTTGTTTGAGCTTTAAGAGAATAACAGCTCTTGTTTATGGCTTTGCAATTTCAGTGAGATTTAGAATAGCCCTATGAACATTTTTAAAGTGTTGGAGGTGGATGAAAGGTTGTATGAATTATGTAAATTGCCACTTCAGTGGGGAGGCACTTGGCTGGCTCACATTCCTCCTTGGTCTGGCGAAACTACTTACTTTATTAGGGTTTCCTTCTAATCAGGAATGTAGCCAGAATGCCCACTAGGTGGTGCTCAAATTACTGTATGGAATTCCGTGACCTCCAGTAGGATATAAGGATTTTAAATGTGAGAACCAAAAGGCAAAATATCTTCTATGATTTGAGCCTCAGGATATGGAGTTTTCATATATTGAGATATCATGGCTTTTAAAAAAATATTACATGATATCAAAATGTCTATGCAGAAAGGGTAAAAAAAATGCTACCTCAGAGTCAAGGTTAATATTGTTGGTAGGAAGTGGATTTCATTCACTATTTTTTTCTATTTAGCTTTAAGAATAGTTGTAATACACTGGGTTCTGGGGCATTTATGAAGATTTTAATTTATGTTGTCATGTCTTTTGACCACCAACACTGTGAAGAATCTGTTTTTGCACATTTATATAGTCTTTCAATATCATCTCCAAAATGGATAAGATGTGGGTTGATAACTCTGTAAAAGCAATGATTTGGGGGGAAAAGGGGGAAAAAGGGTAAGCAGAATTAAATGTCGATTGCTGAGGCAAGGGAGCAAGGCTAGAGTGAGAAGGAGATGCCATTACTGCCGGATGGTTCCAGATTACCTCGGGCACGATTTATCTATCATCTATCTATCTGTCTGTCTGTCTATCTATCTATCTTTTTTTTTTTTTTTAAAGTAATCTCTATACCCAACGTGGGACTGGAACTTGACCCCAAGGTCAAGAACATCATGCTCTACCGATTGAGCCAGCCAGGCGCCCTGCCCCCTAGGCACAATTTAAAAATATTATATATGTTCTGCCTTTTGGTTGTAACATTTAATACGGTCCTGGATCAATCCAGATATTGCTTTCTCCGGTCCTCCTCTTGGACTGCCAGGCAGCTGGAGGAACATCTTATAACAGGGCAGTGTGATGCTATTACAAAGTCAGGTTTTGGACAGAGGGCTGAGGTTCTGGAAAGATGGTAACTTTAATGTGCTCTTCCTTGCTCTCACTGCCAACCCAATATAGTTCGCGCTCCTGAGCTACTTAGGTCCTGGGTCTGAGGTGGCTAGCTCTGCTGGAGTCCTCATGAAAAAGCACCTTGGACTTTATCCCCAAGGGCCAAATGGAATCCCCCTTCATTCTTGCTTAAAAGGTAACAAAAAAGTCCATAGCAACAGTTGTCATAATAGCAAAAATTGAAGACCATCCACATTTTAATTAGTTGCAAAATGGATGAAACAACTGTGATACATTTATACAATGGAATACTATATAACACAGCAGTGATAAGGAAGGACCTAGAGCTCTGTGTTTCCAAATGAAAACAAGCAAGAAGCAGTGGTATACTTGAGTATGATATAATGAATGAAAAGTTAAAAACCATCGCGGAATACTATATATATACATACATATGGACATACATAGGAAAAGTAAAGGATAACAGTTACTTTCAGGAAGGGAAGAGCATGGCTGGGGACACATATACAGGGACCTCAGTTATAACTATGATATCTTAGTTTGTGAGCTGAATGGTGGTGGAGACACGATCATGACGATATACCTTTTTGCTTGTCTCAAATGATTAGAAGAATGGGAGAAGGTGAGGAAGATGAGGAGGAAGAGGGGAACCAAAAGAAGGGAGAACAGGAGAGGAAGAGGGAGAAAATGACTCCAAGGAGTGAGTTCCAGGAGGTATGTGATTGTAGGCAACAGGTCACCACCATCAGGGCACCTGGCTGGCTCGCTTGGAAGAGCACGTGACTCTTGATCTTGGGGTCGTGAGTTCCAGCCCTACGTTGGGCGTAGAGATTACTTAAATAAATAAAACCTAAAAAAAAAAAAAAAAGTCACCACCACAGAGACTTAGTACAAAAGGGGAACACTGAGAGGATGGATCTGAGGTCAGACTATGTGACTGCTAGGAACATCAGATGAAATAGAAAGGACAGGAAAGCACCCTTTCAAATGGAGCAGATTCATTCATTCATTTATTCAAAATATATTCATTAACTACATGTGCTCAGCACTGTTCAAGCCTTCGTGGAGCCCAGGTATCTTGCAAGTAGAGTCTTTCTGTGTCCAACCTGTTTGTGTGGGAGCTTCCCAGAGAGGCACCCAGGGAAGGAGAGGGGTTTGTTCAGCCTACAGATATGCACTGAATGCTTCCCAGACGGCACCCTCTGCTGGATGCTGGGGCTATGGAATGAATCCTTGCCTTCAAGGAACTCACGATCCCCTGGGGAGAGCCACATATGCACGGGAACATTTGCAGCTCAGCGTGTTGGAGGAAGGCAAAAGCTACCTTGGGAACAGAAGTGTTGGGGAGTGGTGGGAGTCTGCTTCTGCTTGGCCACGATAGGACCATGATAGGAATTCAGAGTCAGTGTCATTTCACTAGCGTGAATGAAAGATTCTGCCCATGGACCGTATACCTAAGGTTGAGCTCTGTGCTCTAGGGCACTGGGAAGAGTCTGTTCTCCAAACCTGTCCCCTTACCCTATTGTCTGCTCTCCTGGCACCAGTATGTCATTTTTAGAAATTCATTCCATTGCCTCAGTACTCTTTTTTTAATTTCGAATAACAAGCTATTGTATCAAAAGATATTTGATAAATTCTTTATACTCTAATTTGTAACATTAATGTTTTGACAAGAGCTATGTCCCCAAAATGTCTTGTTGACAATAACATATAAATATCTGACATTCTGAGAGATGTAATATAATACTATATATGGACGTAATGTGTCTGTGTTCTTATTTTCTTCTTCACATTTTCCGAGGTTTGAAGAGGATTGTAGGGTAAAGAGGAGCTGTGGATGAGGGAGTGGCGTCAGCTGGGAAGGGACCCATGAAGGAGGTGGGAAAGGGTGTCCAGCAGTTGGAGAGGGGGCCTAGTTATGAACCGAGATACAGATGAGGAGACCTCTTCCATCAACATTGTTCTGGAACTCTCTGGAATATTTCCCCCCTCCCTGAGTGATAATGATATTGTTACAATGATCAAATAAGAAAAAAAAACAAAGACAGTATGTATGCATTCAGTTATGAGTTTTGTGCTTACTACTTGCCAGGTATGTGCCGGGCACTGTGCCAGACCCTAGAAGCATGGCCTGAAGCATCCATTAAAGGCAGTTGGCTGTGACTACTTATAGTGTTTGTCCTGCTACCCAAAGGGGTGAAATTATGGTCTGTGAAACCTAAGCCCAGCTCACTGAGGGCACAGTACTAGAGGTTTGGCTTTAAAATCATGTCTCCAAGTCCTGTCTTAAGAGGAACTTGAGCTTGTAAAGGTTTTATAGAGGGGAAGCCACACATTAGATTTGGAAAATTTTACTGCTTGCTTTCCTGGTCTCTCTGATTTTTAAACTTCTGCAAACTGCATTCCCTCGGTCTGGGTGGAGTAGGAAATCCCTGCTTCACCCTTTTTCAATTCCCACGTGGGGTAGATTGCTTTTAAGCTGTCGGGAAATAGCTTAGGGTACTACTAGAGAAGTTGCTCTCAGCATTTTGAACTTTTGTGGATCAGTAAGTGCGCAGTGCCCTGGGGAGAATTTCCAGGAATTCAGGCCTGCTGGATCGGTCCACGCCAGGGAGGATGCAGCCACCCCCTTTTTAGAGAATTGTATGACTAGATTGAGGCGAGTTTCTCTTTGCATATAGGGGCTAGAAGGGACATAATGAATGTAGTGAATGGAATTTGTGTCATTCAAAAAATGTTTGAGGCCTTACTGTGCCAGCCCTGTGCTAGGATCCGAAGTGGAAAATAACAGAGTTCTTTTCCTCAAGGAGCTCACAGACAAGGGAGTGCGGCAGATCAGTGTAAGGTAAATGCTAAAAGCAGGCCAAGTATGGTACTCTATGGGTTGAGTGAATGGCAGGGAAGTCCTGAGTTGAATCCTGGGAGAGGAGCCCTTAACTAGGGGAGGATTTGGGAAAGGGCTGTCCCCATTGAGGACATCCTACATGGACGAGGTAGGCTGGGGGCCTGTAAGTGGTTCTGGATGACCCAAAGGGAAGAGGGCAAGAGGTGAGGCTGCAGAGGAGGGCAGGGCCCAGATATCAGGAGGCCCCTCGAATGTTGTGCTAAGTCTGGACGGCACCCTCAACGCTCCACAGAGACATTGAGGGATCTGAAGTAAGGCAGTGAGCATTTAAAAGGGGTTTTGTGGGGCGCCTGGGTGGCTCAGTTGGTTAAGTGACTGCCTTCAGCTCAGGTCATGATCCTGGAGTCCCAGGATCTAGTCCCGAGTGGGGCTCACTGCTCAGCGGGGAGCCTGCTTCTCCTTCTGACACTCCCCCATCTCGGGCTTTCTCTCTCTCATTCTCTCTCAAATAAACTCTTAAAAAAAATAAAAGGGGTTTTGTTTCTTTATTTTTTTAATTTTTATATTTTTTCTTATGAAATTTAAAAATTCTCATTGAAGAAAACCTGGAGGTTATAGAAGGTTGTAAAGTGAAAACATAAAAACAGCCTTTAAGTCCACCCCATAGAGATAACTGTGGCCAATATACTGGTATATTCGGTTTATATTTACATGTTTGTGCCCTTTTATGTATAAAACTCTATTTTGCTTTTCTTCACTAACGTTATTTCCTAGACATTTCCCTACTTCATGTTCTTTTTGTTAATAAATGTTAAAATTTGGGGTGCCTGGGTGGCTCAGTTGGTTAAGCGACTGCCTTCGGCTCAGGTCATGATCCTGGAGTCCCGGGATCGAGTCCCGCATGGGGCTCCCTGCTCGGCGGGGAGTCTCCTTCTCTCTCTGACCCTCCTCCCTCTCATGCTCTCTGTCTCTCATTCTCTCTCTCTCAAATAAATAAATAAAATCTTTAAAAAAAAATAAATAAATGTTAAAATTTGAAATTATTTTTAAATTCTCAGAAGAGTTCCAACAACCTCGCTGGAGTTCCTGGCTGTCCACCACCCAGCTTTCCCCAATGTTAACGTTCCCTTTCTCTCTCTCGTGTCTGTCAAAACGTACTTACCTCTATCATATTTCCGCTAACTAACCCGGAAAACTGAGTTGTGGTATTGTGAGTTCGTGGACATTCCCAGCCTGAAACGGGTCTCCTGGAGTCACAGCACATCGGCCTGGGAGAGTGGAAGTTCCAGGCGGAGGGAGGTGGTCCCAGGCAGATGGAACCTTTGGGACCCTACAGCTTAGCCTGCACATGGGAACAGTTTCCAGCACTACTTCCTGATGAATCCTCACTCCCTAAGATAGTTTTGTTTTTTTTTTTAAGATTTTATTTACTTGTATATTTGAGAGAGAGTGAGAGTGAGAGCACAAGCAGGGGGAGCAGCAGAGGGAGAGGGAGAAGCAGACTCCCCGCTGAGCAGGGAGCCCCACCCCGGGCCCGATCCCAGGACCCTGAGACCATGACCTGAGCTGAAGGCAGACAGTTAACGACTGAGCCACCCGGGTGCCCCATCCCTAAGATAGTTAAAAGTGGTCTGCAGGTGTTTCTCCTTATGTTTTAAAAAAGTAATAAAACTGAGTTTCTGCATGAACTTGACGAGTTTAAACCCTGAGTCTGATCCAACATTTCCTGGCATTGCTCAAAGCCATTACTAAATGATTTATGATCGGTTCTCAAGTACTCAGTTAAGTCACCTGGTCCTCACAGATCATCCAAGGAAAACATCCAGGCAAAAGCCACCACTAATGATGAAAGAAACTATCCCAAGCCTCATTCCTAGACCCTCTGCTTGTTCCTTTTCACCATCTGATGTGACTTCCTTTAAAAAACACCCTTGATACTTACTTGTCTTGTCTTAGAGAAGGACCAAATGACTGGTGTGTGTGTGTGTGTGTTTCTCATTATATTGTACACTTTAAGAGTAAGACTGTATATTCTTCATTTTTACAAATTGCACAGTGTACAGCATGGTATCTTGCTATTACATGGTAAATATAGGGTCTTACAGCTTTTTTTTTTTTTTTAAAGATTTTATTTATTTGACAGAGAGAGACACAGTGAGAGGGGGAACACAAGCAGGGGGAGTGGGAGAGGGAGAAGCAGGCTTCCCGCCGAGCAGGGAGCCCGATGTGAGGCTCGATCCCAGGACCCTGGGACCGTGACCTGAGCTGAAGGCAGACGCTTTAACAACTGAGCCACCCAGGTGCCCCTAGGGTCTTACAGCTTTATCTAATATCTTTTAGTAGGTAAATTCTGTTTGGTATCTCAAACTGCTTCCTAAGTAGTTGTACTTCAATAATCTAATTTCACTGCAAATTACAAAAGGCTAAAATTAAAATAACCATACCCTCCCCTTACCC